>NC_056707.1:22846693-22929193 GCF_018831695.1 Puntigrus tetrazona
CACACGTCTTTCACTTGTTACCTTTGTCTTTTCCTCATTCATTTTCATTGTTTCATTTGTTAATTCATTTCATTTGTCCGTTCTGTCTTTTTTCATTCTTTCCTTTTTACATTCTTGCTCCTAAATTAGTTTGTTTTGTTTCTCTTCGGTTTGTTCTGTTTCTTTGTTTGTATTTTTATTCTATCATTCTATTTTATTCATTCCTTCACTCTGTATGTTCATTCTTTCACATGTTCGTGTTTTATTACATAATAGTCTTGTATGTTTGTCTTTCATTAGTCTTTATTCATTGGTCTTTAATTCTTTTGTTGTTTATGCTCGTTCTTCCCTTGATTTGTGCTTCGATTTTTTCCATTAGTTCTTGATTGGTTTTTTTTTTTTGCTCTGTCTGTTTAGTTTTCCCTAGTCATATCTTTTCATTCATTCTTCCTCTGTTTTTGTTTTTTTACATTATTTTATTATGCTCTCTTCTTTTCATTTTATTTATTTGTTTTTCATTCTATCCATCTTTCGTCTTTCCATTCACTTTATTTTCTGCTATCTACAGTGTAATTATACATATACTACACATATATTACACAAGTTAGGTCGACGTCTCATGCGTTTTGTGATGTCTCGTGTTTTTTAGAGACGCTGTTTCAAGTTTCAAAGAATTAAAACTTTACGTGACGTCATTCATGAATGTCAATTTAATGCAAAGTGCAATGCAAATAATTATGCATTAAAAGCGTTAACTTACTATTTCCTTTTGTTTTGTCACTCTTATGTTTGTTTCATGCATTCTGTTCTTTCCTAGATTTATATTTAGTTTCAGTAATTTGATTAGTTCTCATTCTCTTTTTTTAATTTTATCTTTTGTTCCTGTCTGTCTGGAAGCAGTGTGTTGACCGTATTAGCAGACGCGTGTTTCCGCCGTGTCCCGTCTGTCTGTCTGTCTGTCTGTCTCTCCCTCCGTCTGTTTTATCTCCCCGTGATGTTTCAGATGCTCAGCGCTCCTGCCTGTCCATCACCGTTCCCTTCAGAGCTGTTAATAACCCAGCCACCGGCTGTAAAATTCACCGGCTAATCCACTCAGGCATGTACACGCACCCAGAGCTGCCTTCCTCCCCCTGGATATTGGAGTAACTGACCTGGCCTTGAATTAGGAGTACAGTGATAGTCATCTGTTGTGAGCAGCGGGGCCGCTGAGGCGAGGAAAATAGGCAGGGAAGGAGACGAGCCCGGAGAGAGAGAGAGAGAGCCAGAGACGAGAAAAGACAGGATGATACATAGTGCTGAGGCCAGCAAACTTCCTGTCTGTCCAGTGTAGGTTAGGAAAGCTGAGGATTAAACACACACACACAGAGCTGGATATAAGCTCCAGGGGCTCATCTGTGCTCATAACCGAGATTTTGAAGCAATTTGTCATGCTTCAAGATGCCACATCAATCCTACAGTCCCGACACAAGGAGTCTCGCCTCTGAGAGCAAAACACATCTTTTTCCATTTTAAAAAGTAATGTGTTTTCTAAATGTTTATATTTAATTTTAAATATTTGTTTTAATTTTTCATATATATATATATATATATATATATATATATATATATATATATATATATATATATATATTATTTATATATATTTTCCTGATATTTAAAAATGAGCTTTAAATCAATGGTAAAGGAACAGAATGATGATTCTTTGTAAAGAAATATCAAGTAAACTTGTTTCAGTATTTTCTTCAAATATGAACTAAAAGCTCTAATAGATGCTGTTCTGCCTGCTTGAGTTTTGTCCAAAATCAAAATTTGGTGTGTGTGTGTGTGTGCGTGTGTGTGTGTGCGCGTATGTATTATAGTAGGTGCTTTGAAAGTGACTATTTTAGGAGACGCTTTATAGTAAGGTTCTGTACATTAATATTATTCATTAGGTATCATAAAAACATTTTAAAATGTTTTTAAAATGAAAAAACATTAATTGTAAATAATGTATATAATGTAATATAATCATATTACACTTTTACATTATTTGCAATAAATTAATGTTTTTTCGTAATCCTTTAACTAATACTGTTTTACAGACATACATTGTAATAGCATAATCCAATTTTAATGGTAAAATGGTGTATTAGTATGTAGAAACAAAGTTAATATTTGTTAATGTTAATGTAATAGACATATGTTTAAAATTAACATACTTTATACTTGTCTTTTCTTCACTTTAGTTTTGTCATTCTGAACTCGACACACACACACAAACATGCTTGTCAAGTTTACTCCAGTTAGTGGAGAGAGATGCGCTAATTAGCACAGGATCATATCTGTATTTCTGTCCTCGCTCTGTTGTTTTCATCTACAGATCAGGACGTGCCAGTATTTTTTTATTGTACTTCGCAGAATTAGTACCCCGTGTATTATCCAGGCACTAAGCAGCAAGTGATAAAAGCCATTTATGCATACGTTTTTGTTTTTTTTTGTTTTGTTTTTAAGCAGCAATTCGTTTTTAGCAGTGAGCATAATGAAAAGCTTTTTTTTTAAAGAAGCCGCTTTTGATCACCAGTGTGCTTTTACTTTAATCAGGAATACAGTAAAAACGGTAATATTTTGAAAAATGTTATTTTAATCTACAATTGTGCTGCTTAATAAACAGATAAAAAAAGATTCAGTGTTTCAGTGAAACACTGATTATAAAATCCTAACTTTATAAGAAATATATATGTTTTAAAAATACAGCAAACTAATACAGCTGACTGTAAAAAAAACATATATATTATTATATATATATATATATTTTTAGTACAATACAGTTATCGTTTTTGGCAAATAAACTTTTCATATATACGTAACTGTTTGTACAAAAACAACATTTATGAAATGCTAATATATATATATTTTTATTTTAGGTGCACAAAAACTGCAGTGAAATCATATTTTCTTATATATATATATATATATATATATATATATATATATATATATATATATATATATATATATATATATATATATATATATATATATATATATATATATATATATATATATATATATATATATATATATATATATATATATATATATATTAATGCATATGTATTAATGCATATGTATGTATGTGTATATATATATATATATATATATATATATATATATATATATATATATATATATATATATATTATATACTGTTTTAATGTGTCTGATTATTGGCTGCTATGCCCTTCCAGAACATGCTATTTCTTTTAGACATAAGGCATCTGCCACAGATCATTGTGACGACAACAAACAAGTCATCAAGTCATTTGTCCACCAAGTAAGTTTTTTTGCAATGAATGAACAAAATATTTCATTAACAGGAGCCACAATATCTTTTCTAGTGCACGCACCTTTTCGTTTCACGCATGCTACATTTCATGTTCTTTATTGTTTAGCAGTATCCCGACATTGTGATATATTTGCATAAATGATGCCTGCGGTGACCCAGAACGCAACAGCAACGCTGCAAGAAAGTTTTCCGCCGAAAAAGCACAACTAGTTCCTTCAGAAATGCGAAAATGCCGTTGACAATCCGCAAGACACATCTATACTAGTGTACCGTTTTTAACAGGGTCTTGTTCTGGCGGGAGGTTTGCAGGTACACGTCTGGCAGCTGCTGTTCCCGCTTTGACTGCAGCTTCATTTATCAAGCCCCAGATATTAAGAGCCACTTTATCAAAGTGTCTCGTCGCGAGCTTTTGTGCAGGAACTCCTAAATGTGTCTGCGGTCTAAAAACCCTGTAATTTGCGGCGAGGTAAAAATGAGTGTTGGCAGACTAATTCCAATCTGTTATTGGTCATTAAAGTGCTGAAATTCAATAATGGAGCTGGATGTTCTCCGCAGCGCCTGGTTGCCATGGCGCCAGTCGGTCGGGGCGGTCGGCCGCTCACGGGCCGCTGCGAGGTGGCTGCGCTCGTCTTCCCAGCATGCCCGGCCCATCAGTTCTAATCAGGTGGAGCGACAGCCTGCCCCATCCGTAGGGACCCCTCTCCATTAGGTGCTCGGCCGGCCAGGCTCCGCCGCACGTGTAGTCCATTAAGCATCGTTACGTGGGTGAGGAGAGACTCTGGACTGGACGGCGCGCGTTTCAGCTTCCTTTACATTTATAATGCGATTTAAAGTTGGTCGTATATTGGGAGAATCTCAGAGAGCGCCAATATTTCAGTCACAAATACGCAAATATAGTTGACAGAAATAAAATAAATCAAAAAGATCAACCTCTCTCAAGCTGATGATTCATTGGGCAGCTTTTTTTCAATAGAGAATGAGTGACAAATTTCTATCTGGATAGTTTAGGTCAGTCTTGGGTCCTGTGTCTCACTGGTTGAGCGTTTCTAAAGTGCTCAAAAAGTTGCCCAGTGCTAAGCCTGAGAACAAAATTTTTATTATTTGTCTATGTTTTTTATGTACTATTTCACACCGTAGGACACATAGGTCAGCTACCCAAATATAGAATTTTTTATTTAGCTTAGATTTTTATTTTAATTTTATTTTTTGTGTCTTTGTTACTTTTGCTTACCGTAACAACAGTAAAAAGTTGTGTAATAACATGCAACTAGCCTTAAACCGATTATTACAATTGCTAACCCTATAGTACATGTTAAGTTATATTATGTTAATAATTATTACTTAATTAATAGTACTTACACTGAAATTGTTTTAACCTAATTGTCTGACATTTACAGTTCCCCCTTAAATTCTTTACTGCAAAAAATCTACCTACATAAGAAAATTATTTATACGTTGGATTATGCATTAAGCTGACTTTAATTAATTTAGTTAAATAATTAAAAATAATTAAAAAACAATACTATTGGAATCATTACTGTAAGGAAATTATCATGAAAAAATACAAGCATATTTACAGTTCTGAAAACGGAAAAATTCACTCAGTCACAGCTTAAATTAATTCGAATGATACTTTTAAATGAGTAAATATTGTATGAGGATTTTAGATTTTTGTTCTAATTTTATGTAATATAAATGCATTTGTGCATTTTAATTTTTAAGTTTAGATTGATTCACAAACGTTACTAAATAATGATTATAAAATCAGCTAAATTGAACAATTAAAACACTCAAAAGTGATATTAATAACAGTATAATAAAATATAAACGTGTAAGAGAAGAGTAGATTGTAGATACAAGGTAGTTGTAGAAATGTCACATCTGTGAAATGAAATAGAAATGTTTAAAAACTATAAATATTATCATGATTAAAAAAAAAAATAGATTTTCTGAACCAATAGGTAACAGTGTGGTTAGAAATGTTCACAGCGCCTCCCGCTGCATTCAGCTGTAATGACAAGATGTTGCCAAAACGTTCTGCGAGAAAGAAAGCATCGTTCCTCACAGCTTTAATTGATCGATTATTATTGATTTATTGGTTGATCGGCTTTGTAATTACGTAGCTGCTTCATATCCGTCTTTATATTCCACCTTTTGCAGATAACGAAAGTAATGCGCGCCTTGATGGAGAAAATATTGACTTTTTGTGAAATGCAGGTCTGGGGCAGTAATGGAAGCGGATGGGAAAGGGCTCTTATTTCTTCACGGCTGTTTGAGGCGGTGGAGCGATCCATCTGTGTTAGGCCACACACAGGGGCTGCTGGGATGCTTTGGGCTCTGTGCTGAACTTTTGCACGTCTCATATCCCTCTCCATTTGCACAGCCCATCCGTCTACGTCCACTCTCCCTCTCTTCTTGTCTTCTGCTCACTCGTTCCCTCGCTCACACATGATTACTTTTCCTGCAGAGGGCCCTTTGACCTCCGGCGGAGACACCTCGCGGGCTGGCTGAAGGGACACTTTTGCAGCCTTGAAAATGCAATTACCTACTAACTGAGAGTAGTTTTTAAAAAAAAAAAACATTTGTAGTTATTATGCTTACAAACCGGTGTTGTATTGTTATTTGCTCACCCTCAAAACTGTAACAAGTTTTATTTTAAGGTGTTCTTGTTACGGTGTTATTATACATTTAAGTATAGAGTAGTAGTATTATTAACTACATGTACTCACGGTGTGGTTAGGATTAGGTTTACATGCCTGTAATTATGCACAATTATACTAGTAAATATGCATAATATATATGCGTATGCCCAAGTTTCTTTCTTTTGCTGAACACGAGATATTTTAAAGAATGTTGGTCACCAAACAGTTGACGGCACCCATTGACTTCCATAGGATTTTTAGTGCATACTATGGATGTCAATGGGTACCGTCAAATCCTATGGGAGTCAATGGGTACCGTCAACTGTTTGGTTGCTAAAATTCCGCTCGATCCGTTCTAAATGAAGGCTAAATTTTGTTTTGTAGCTAATTTAAGTTTGGTTGGGTTTTTGCATTGTATCTTTACACAAAAAAATGTGTTAAATTTTCTTAAATAATTAATAAGAAATGGCAAATAATGTATAATAAATGTGAAGTTTAGAAGGATGCCTGAAGTATTTTTTTTTTTTTCTCGGTCAAACATCTCCAGTAGTCTGTTTCATGTACAGCTTAAAATGTTTTTTGGCATATGCGCAAACCGCATCCTTTGGAGCCACCTATTAAGCGCGCGGCTTGTTCTCAAACCCGTCCAGAATGAATCCAAAAGCTACGCCGCCGTTTTATTTCTTGCCCTGGATGCGTTTGTGTTTCCTTTAGGAAATGCAAATCTAGTTTGCTTTCAATCTCGATCCTTCTCTGTGTCACATTTTGAGTTTGCGTGTTCGGGTTTTCACTGCAACGTGAAAGCAAGAAAATGTTTAGCACGGAGGACCTTGGCATAACTATTTTCTTTGTCCCGCTGCGTTTATTGTTAGCAAGATGAGGTCGTACAGTATCAAGGCCAATGGATACAATTAGCAAAATACAAGCTCAAGGCCACTGGAGTCCTCTAAATCTTCCCTCCTTTTTTTAGAACCGTTCAGAAGCAGGCACTTTTCGTTTGGTTTCCTCTTAATTATTTGATGTAAATAGATTTATTAATGACCATGGCCCTTGTGACTTAATACGGGGCACTGTATTTACATGCAAGAGTTTGATTTCAGTCTTTTTTTGAAGTCACGCAAGCCGTCTGTACTTTCAGGTCGAAAGCAGCAAAACACACTTTTACGTCGTTATAAAAGATTTCTATTTCAAATAAAAGCTAGACTGACCCTCGCTCATATATCGAAGGTTGAAGAATTCTCTAAATGTTACATTGTAGCACCAAGTTTCCCGTAAATAATGTTTTTTGGTCTTTCCGATTCGTAATGTTACGATGAAACAATTTTGCACCAGGATAACAGACTTTTTCGTGAGATGGATGTAGAAAAGTCCGTTTTAAGAAAGTACGTAAATATTTTACAGAACTGCGTGTATGGAATGTTTTTGAATATTTGAATTTGATAAAATTAGACCGGTTTCTTAAGGGTCATGTGACACTGGAGACTGGATTAACGATGCTGAAAATCCTGCTTTGCATCAGAGGAATAAATACATTTTAAATACATTATTATATATGCAAAATGTGCAATATTTCACAATATTTCCTGTGTTTTTGTTCAAATAAATGCATCGTATGAGACAAAATCTTAATTTACAAAAATCCTTTGAATGGTACGGTTTACAGTAAAGGGCCGTGTACAAACAAACTTTATTTTGCACTTCAGTCGTTAGAGTTTAATGTCGACGCCTGTTCGCAAAATGCGTTTCGTATGCTGCATACTAATTCCATGAGCAATATTATGCAGGGTTTAGCCTGATCTCTTAGTTTTCCCTTTGCTGTCCGCTATAATCCCGTTAATACTGTGGCGTTGAGCTCTTCAGTTTTTCCCCAGAAGTTTCTGTTTCTATTGTAAGCCGCACCTTCGGAAGATTCCCGTGAAATCTTCCTGAAAACCTCAGCAGCACGAGTTGCGTTTCATTGCATCACATTCATGTAGACAAGTGTTCATACATGGGAGATTTCTTTATTGTGTTTGTTTTCTTTCTTGAGACATTAAGATGCGAACTTGCTATCGCAGACGTGCCGAGGTTTTTCTGACGTGCGGATAAAAGCCTCGCGACTTTTGTTTATTTATTTATTTATTTTTCGACTCCCATTTCCGCCCGAGCGTAAAAGTGAAAGTCTCCTTGTAAGTTTGGTCGTTATGAAGCTGCTAAAGCGATGGAGCATAAATCCTTAGCTCAGCACTGTCTGAGCCAGCGTTCGGTCGCGTCGGGCTGTATTTCTCAGCCTAAATGGAGCGGAGGTCACAAATGAAGGGGGATCGGAGAAGAAAAGGATCCCGAAGCATCTGTTAAAGGCTGTGGGGTGGATTGATAGGGGAGGCGGGCTGTCATCTGTCCCAGTGTGGCGGTCACTCGACCTTGGAATGATGGAGTCTGGGAGAGCAGCCATTTATTGGCCCTCCTCCAGCGCCCGGTCTTTCGTAGCTACACATGCGGGTGATTTATACCCGAGCGCACATGCAGGGTGGGGGGGGGGTGTAATGTACAAGCGTGCTTTATGGTTTAAACTGCGACTGAAGCTTTGTGAGTCTGGATGCGGTTTCATCAGTTATGTTGTGACGTGTCTTTAGTTCATCAAATACATCCACAGTGTGAAAAACAGTGGGTTTGAGTTTTTTTTGTGACTTTCGGACATTGATATTGTTGACTGAGTGGTTTCAATCATTCAGAGTTATTACGTGACAACTATTATTATTATCCTATTAAACTAAGAGGAATTGTCAATATGACATGTACAGTAATTTAGGTTTATCAGAGTAATATAGATATACGTGTGTGTGTGTGTGTGTGTGTGTGTGTGTGTGTGTGTGTGTGTGTGTGTGTGTGTGTGTATTTGTGTTGTCAGTAGAAAAAGTTGAGAAAATTTACTAATTAATTACACATTTTATTTCTGAAATGAATTGCAATTAATCAGCTATTCCCACCCAGGTAATTAATTCTACCTTTGTAATATATTATATTATAATAATTTCACTTTCAAACTTCAAATTAATGTAGAAACAAATATTTTTATAAGGTATCATTTAAATAATTAACACACAGACTTATAATCTATAAATTATTCTTAATATATAATGATACATATACTTATATTATTAAGTGTTTTTTGTTATTTTTATTTTTATTTTTTTGTTTTATAAGCTATTGTGCTACATAGATGTCAAAAAAATCTTATTTTGCATTTGTATAGTGTATATTTTGCAGAAATATGCGGCTGAGGCAAAGTACAGAGAAACACACATGCACAGTAATTACAGTGGGAAAAAAAAAAAAGTCTTTCAAGTAACTATAGTGTGAAGTGCTGATATTGTGAATCACTTACACCATGATAAAATTGTCTGCTGCTTTTGGGAGAGAGGGATTATGTGTAAAAGGTTTTATGGTAAATCTGATTTCTGTATGTGTTTGCATACATTTGTGTACACATTGTGAGACTGCAGATGGTGATCTTCACCGTCTCCTACTCCTTCAGCGTTTCGCATCTCCTCCACAGAAAGCAATCTCACATAAAACTATCATATAAAAAATTCATCCCGCGCTCTTTCTCCTTGCTGGCCATTCTTTCAACTCTAGTGCAGCGTGATGAACAGCCAGCTGTCAGTTATTAAATCCACTAACACAGTAAAAGAGAGTTTCTTCTCTCAGCTCAAGCTCCAGCCTTCTCAAAAGAAAAAAAAAAAAACAAAAAACGTGCACCTCTTGGAAAACCTTGATGTTGCAGGAACAAAAGCTGGAGAATATTCATAACCATTGTCTGAAACATGAAGCGAGTTAGATGCTTTTGTGTGAGGGAAACTAGCTTCAGCTTCCTAGACACCATAATGTTATGTCTAGTGTTGAAGAATAGAGTCGACTCGATTAAATTGTAAGGTGAAAGCAATAAAATTACTTAGATATTTCAATTTATATATATATATATATATATATATATATATATATATATATATATATATATACACACACACACACACACACTGGCCACTTTATTAGATACATCTTACTAGTACGGGGTTGGACCCCCTTTTGCCTTCAGAACTGCCTTAATCCTTCGTGGCATAGATTCAACAAGGTACTGGAAACATTCCTCAGAGATTTTGGTCCATATTGACATCGTCACGCAGTTGCTGCAGATTTGTCGGCTGCTCATCCATGATGCAAATCTCCCGTTCCACCACATCCCAAAGGTGCTCTTGGATTGAGGTCTGGTGACTGTGGAGGTCATTTGAGTACAGTGAACTCATGTCATGTTCAAGAAACCAGTCTGAGATGATTCGCGCTTTATGACATGGCGTCATAACCCTACCGTTCATGACCCTACCATCCGAATGTCGCAGCAGAAATCGAGACTCATCAGACCGGGCAACGTTTTTCCAATGTTCTATTGTCTAATTTTGGTGAGCCTGTGCGAACAGTAGCCTCAGTTTCCTGTTCTTAGCTGACAGGAGCGGCACCCGATGTGGTCTTCTGCTGCTGTAGCACATCCGCCTCAAGGTTGGACGTGTTGTGCGTTCAAAGATGTTCTTCCGTATACCTCGGTTGTAGCGAGTGGTTATTTGAGTTACTGTTCCCTTTCTATCAGCTCAAACCAGTCTGGCCGTTCTCCTCTGACCTCTGGCATCAACAAGGCATTTGCTCCAACACAAGATATTTTATCTTTTTCTGACCATTCTCTGTAAACCCTAGAAATGGCTGTGCGTGAAAATCCCAGTAGATTAGCAGTTTCTGAAATACTCAACAACCAACCACCATGCCACGTTCATAGTCTCATCCTTTCCTCCCCATTCCGATGATCGGTTTGATCTGCATCAGATCGTCTTGACCATGTCTACACGCCTAAATGCATCGAGTCGCTGCCATGTGATTGGCTGATTAGAAATTTGCATTGACGAGCAGTCGGACAGGTGTGTTTCAACTACCTAAGAAGGCAATATTTTCCATGTTTTGTTGCTGCATCAGTTATCTAAACTCCTAAAGAGGCGATTGGTGAAAAATGTCAGTGTTTCCGAGCGAACTTCATGTTATCTGGTAAGCAGCCGTTATGTACCGTGCGTCTTCTACGGGAAGTGAGGTCATTGGTTTGTGGTGGTGCTGAAGCCCTGTCCGTGGTGCTGAAGTCTCTGGTGCGTTCCATCAGTCGCTGCTGACACATGTTGGGCTCCCGGCCACCCTGCCCCCCGGCGCTCTATTAGAGCACAGTAATTGGCGTTCAGGCAGGCGGAGAGCAGGAGCTCATATCAGCAGCAGTATTATTAAATTTATTTGGAGAGCTGAATTTATTTGTCCTAAGGGCTTGTGTTTGACTCACGCTGACAGAGAACCATGCACTTTCATACAGTACATGCAGAAAATGTGTGTGGCGCGTGCTGAAGAGTAACTAATGCGGTTAAGATTTAGAGGCACCTGTTTATGAATATTAAGTGTATTGGTTTTTTGACAGTTTCCCTTATTCCTTCCTTGAGTATTCGGTAGACATAAATTAGCATGTCAAATGCAGAATGTCCTAGTTGGCCTTTACCATAAAGCTACAGAGTAGAAAGGTAATTACAAAGTTAATTTGTACTGTTATGTATTTTATATGAAAATAAAAAATAATCCATAAGTAGTTGATACAATTTTATATTAACATTCCATAGTATTATCAGACAGTTCTTGTAGTCCGCATAGCTCTTTGTTCCTTTTTCTTTGTAATAAATAAAATCTTATTATTAAAATGTTATTATATGATTTAATAGTTATAGATTTCATTTTTAAGAATTAGAAAGTGTGTGTGTTTTCTAATCTATATATATATATATATATATATATATATATATATATATATATACATTATATATAATGTACACACACACACACACACATATATATATATATATATATATATATATATATATATATATATATATATATATATATATAATATATATAAAATAAACAATAAAATACATTTACATTTACGTAAAAATATTTTATAATACTATTATATAAACAGATTTTTTAGAATATATATTTCCAATATTATTTTTATGTTTTGATTAAGTATAAGACAAGCTTTATTCATATATTTGTGTATTATTTTAACAGTCTATGTAATTGTAGAGTATTATATATTTTATTAATGTATTTACTTTTTCATTTTTTTTTTACATGATTCTATAATAACATGCGATTTATTATTTAATAAATTATTTATAAAAAAATTCAGGTTACAATAGAAGTGAATGGAAATAGAGGGCTTCTAGCTGCTTGATTGGCAATATCAGTTATGATATTTTTTATTTTTTATTTATTTTTTTTTTTTATGATAAAGTCATCTTGTTACCCCGTCCATCTTTTCAAAGCCTGGAAATCACCCCACACTCGTGAATTAGTCACAACCCGAGACCTAAGTTCAGTGGAAATGGATTTGATATAATGTGCATGTGGGACCATCTCTCGTATATTTTTGCCTCTCTGTAACAGCATGACTCATGACAGCCGCAGTTAAAGTTAAAGACATGATAGAATGTTCTCAGGTGTTCGGGCCAAAGTGCCCTGGGCGTGTTACCTTTCATCTGTCTGTCAATACCAGCCGCAGGCCACTTTGCTGAAATTACATAGTGGGCTCTGAAGTGGCAGATCGCGGTGAATGCCCTCTGCCTCCTCTCGCTGTGATGTTGACACTGCGGATGGATGTCTGTGTCCTGTAAGCCACTCACACCGAGATCGGAACTCTTACAGATCCGTCTTCATTTGAATCTGAGCTCGCTGATGGCATTAAAGACTCTCAGGGTGAATAGCCCCCTCTTTCTTCTCTTCCTCTTTCATTAAGAGCCGCCCATGGCTCGTCAAACATGCTTTCATTCCGAAACGCACATCAGTCTGCTCTAAATCGCATCTTTGAAAGATAAGACCTGAGAGCGGGGGAATGCTTTGGGCAATTACAATGCCAAACATGGCGCTAAATCGCCTCTTTATGCGTGTTTCCTCTGTGCAAACCAGAAAATATCACCCGTGTGACTTACCTCTTGATTTCACCTTGGGCTTGTGTGGTGAAAGTTTTTGTTTTGGTGCTTATATGGACAGCGTTACTGCATTCGTACTGCATGTGTAAGCAGTGTGGGGATCGAGAGCGAAAGCGCATGCACGTGTGGGGTTCGCAAAAATGTATTTTTAACTTACTGTCTTTGGAAAAATATGTTTTGAGGAAGAAATAATGGCACAAACTATTTACCAACTGTACGAAAAAGCAATCTGTACCTTGAATGTAATGCAAGTCGATTTTAATGTGTTAAACGCTGCATGCTAGTTCAATAATACAAGAGGGTGAATTTTTTTTTTTGGAGTGGCAGGTTTTCCAAGAATAACGGCCTAATTGTGGTCTGTTCCTTCCATCTGACTGTCGAATGGCTTATGAATCCTTGAGTACGAATGTTGTTGCATGTGATAAATAAATAAATAAGCTTTTTAAAGAGGTTTCTATTTTTATTACAGGAAAAAATAATCACACGCCGGTTTAACATGACGTGAGGATTAATAAATAATGACCGTATTAAATAAATAAGTATTTAGAGGCCAAACCATGGAAATAACATACTTGAGCTCAGTTGGTTGTCTTTACTAACCCCTTTGGATTATGTGTAGTTGTTTTATCTTTTAAAAGAAAACAATTAGAGCTGTATTTTTCACATTTATAGTCTTATAGCCAGACACAGAGATGTGTATTGAAGATGTCTTCCACACAGCCATGCGAGATGACCGAAAAACAAATCAGAGAGTGCATGTACATCTCCCAGATA
The DNA here is from genome assembly GCF_018831695.1 of Puntigrus tetrazona. Taxonomy (NCBI): domain Eukaryota; kingdom Metazoa; phylum Chordata; class Actinopteri; order Cypriniformes; family Cyprinidae; genus Puntigrus; species Puntigrus tetrazona. The sequence goes on from NC_056707.1 coordinate 22,860,460, forward strand.
ACTGGATTTCACAGTCCTGCACTTTGCATCAGCCAAAGGTTTTAATTTTTTTTTTTTTTTTTTTTTAGTATTGCTGTTTCTGTTCTTGCAGAAGCACTTGCTCTCAGTGTCCCGATGTGATGCGCTCCGCGAAATTCATGCTGGGAGTTTAAAAGCCCCAAGCTGTCTTTGGGATCCTCTGAAACGGCAGATGCTGGTCTCTGTTTGTGTGTTCAACTGGTAACATTAATGAACTGTTGTGTGTCCAGCTGCTAGTTAAACTGTCTCTGGACTCTGTGTGCTCAGAGATGGAGGCGCATGACACAGCTGTGCAAACAGGAAGTCCTGTAATCTCCTCTCTCGGCCCTCAGAGCCCACAGAAACAAGCCAAATGTGACATGGCTGGAGTTCCGGTGTCCACAGCTTTCTAGTGGTCTGTCACTCCGGCCCAACACCTAAGATAGCTTCCCGACAGAGGTGGTTCTGGGACGTATGAAATTTAGTTTCTTTCATTGTACATTCTTGGTTACACTTTAGCTGGGGGACTGCAACTTTTACCTCACTTATTATTAATAATTGCCGCTTATTAATAATAAGTAAGTTGTTATGTTTTTGGTACGTAAAGAGTAAGGGATCTAAAATATGGTCATGCATAATAAATCCTAATAAATAGTTAATGTGCATAATATACATGCAAATAAGCAACTATATTGAGAGTTGCCCCATTTGTTTACGTATGATAAAATATGTATATTCACTTTAAAAGAAAAAAATTATCAAAAAAAATAAATAAATAAATTTACATAATGTATGGTAAAAAATGGCAGCTGGAATTTGACCTTAAAAATATGGTAATAACATTGTAGGTGTTACGGTTTTATGTTAAATTTCATTTTCTGATATGACGTTAATATACTAACCTATTTAAGTACTGAAATCCGTATTATACCTTTTGAAATGCATTGATAATCACCATAATGGTGGATAACGGGGATGAGAAAGTCACATGATGAACCCACCACAAGCAGATTTTAAATATGAACATATATAGAAGGTGCTCAGTGTCATTCACAGAAGCACTAAACACCATCATTAACTAAAACATACAATTCTAACTAAATTTTAAAATGCAATGCAGGGAATTCTAGGAATCTTTCCCCGTAAATTCTCGCATTTTCACAGTTTTTTACCGTTAAAATCACTCTAATCTGTTTTATATATTGTCTTTTATTTTTTTATAGAAACAAATATTTAAGAAATGATATAAGAAATATTTAAGATATATTTTCGAAGTCTGGAGATCACCCTACATTCATGAATTAGTCACATCCCGAGTCTGAAGTTCAGTGGAAATGGATTTGATATTATGTTCATGTTGGACCACTTTTCTTTTATTTTTATATTAATTAATTAATTTTTATTTTTAATTTTTTCTGCGGTTTAAACAAAAGGTCAGTTGCGAGACGCACTTAAAAATGTGACAAAAAAGTCTAAATGTAGTCTGATATTTTTATCACACAGTGGAAATCGGCTTGCACTAGCCATTTAATTTCCTTTTGTTTAAAATTCAAATGAATCAGCTAGACACATTTTTACAAAAAACTATTACATGATAGATTTTATTTTATTAAAACATATTATAAAGGTATTATTTTTACCTGTCTTTATTTTGGTGGTTCGCTTCAACATTGGTCTATGATCAGTCACGGCATCAGTCACTTCCACTCTGTGCTTGAGAGCAATGACCTTCATGCCCTCCGGTCACCTGTGCTTTATGCAGATGACGCATCCAGCCGTCTCCCAAAACACCGTCACCGCACCCTTACGCGCTTTCGTGTCTACCACTTGTAGATTGAAGCTGATCTCGGTGCTGTTTATGGATTCATGGGCAAAATGAGAACAGCAGAGGAAGCTAAATCAAAAGCGACAGACACAAAACGAGCCCGAGTCTCGGAGCCGCTCATTACAGCGTGGACCATTAGCAGACCAGCAAGAGCAGAAAAGAGCAGAGAGATGAAAATCAAGGAGCCGTTTGACGCCCGCTGAAGTTTCAGCTCCGCTCAGACAAACACTCCCACAACACCACTCCCCTGACTCTTTTCAATTTTCTTATGGAATATTAATCTTTAATAGGATAATAATTGTGGTAGCATATTTGATGTCACCCACCATTAGACCAGATTAATTAGGCCATTTAGTTTAGCTTAAGAAAGTGTCGCCCGTGAAGAATGGGCCAGGGCGAAAGAAGAGAGCTGTGATTGGCTGCTTTATGTGCTTTGTAATGGCTTTCATTGGGTTTCATGGCTTTCCATCTCACATAGAGGACTGATAGGTAAAGGTGTTGTTCAGTGGTTTGGTCGGTGACTTCAAACTTGGCGTAATACAGTGACTTTTTCGATTTCTGAACGAAATCTAGAAAAATGTATAGTACTATTTAGACTTAATTATTTTGTGTGTGTTTTTTATATATGTATACATGTATGTGCATGTATATATGCATATGTATGTATGTGTGTATATATATATATATATATATAATTTTATTTATTTTGAGATTTTACATTGACGTGTCAGTCCAGAAATTCAAATGCAATTTTGCCTGAAAATATTTTTGAAAAAATATGGCATGCTTATTTCTTCTAAATATTGACACCGCATGGAATTGAATACAAAATGTAAGGACCAATGAAGCCATTTAAACTTATTATATTTTTAATTTACCTTTTAGGCATCCCTATTTGTCATAATACTTGTATAGAGGATATAAGAACAATTTTTTTTTTTGTTGTTGTTATCGTTATTTCGATTTCTATACTGAAAATATATATATATATATAAATTATAAAACTATAAAACCTTTTCATCAACATGAGTAGATCTAAATGTGTCTATGAAAAAAAAGAGAAAGCAGAAATATACAGCGTCTATTCTTTCTAGAAGCTCTTCGTATGGGCTCTGTGTCACATCGCTGTATCAAAGCCACCTCGCTGTAGCCTCAAGTCAACATGCATCTCCGCTCCGTTGTGAGCTCTCTTTTAATGAAATGTTGAATTTTTCCTCATGTGTTCGTGTTGTATTTTTCACCTGAGCTCAAGCGGCATCCGTGTCACGGGGACTAAAAGCCCGTTGATGTCAATAACTGTATTTTTCCTCCGAGGCAGCTGAAGATGAGGTCTAATCGAATGGATATTAAAGTCACAATAGACTGCTCCTGCTATTACGGCCTGTCAAGCACGGCCCTTTCTCTCAAAGATTAGTTTCTCCTGCTGAATATTTATACACTTACTGTAGGCTTAACCTCACAGTCAATGGTGTTTCATTCCTCTTCTGTCCTATTCTCCGCTCTCGTCTTTCATTTCTGTCCTCTTCTCACCTCTCTTCTGCTCTTCTTTCCCTCTTGTTCGCCCTGCTCCACTCGCCTGTCTAATTAAAGCAGCTCGGGATGCACGATGCCATCATTTAGAGACATTATATGACTGCCAATACTCTTCGGTACTTGCAACAGCAGCTCTTTTTGTAAAGTGGGATGTTGAGAGAGACTTGTGATTGGAGGGGAGTGTATTTGTTTTCTTGGATTTGTCACTTTGATGTTCACATGGTTAATGTATTTTTCAGACATGGTAAAGACATGTACATTTTCTGTAATGAATTATTTTTGCTTACTTGTAGTGGATGTCATTCGTGTGAAGGATTTGTTCTTTTGAGTCGATTCTTTTTGGTTGAATCAGTTTGAATGAGTCAAACTGATTCACAAATCAACATTTTTTTTTTTTTTTTTGGTAATTCATTCTGAATCAACTGGAATTCTAAATTATTAATTTTTTTTTTCACTGGAAGTGTATATATATATATATATATATATATATATATATATATATATATATATATATATATATATATATATATATATATATATATATACACTTTCACTGCAAATACTAATTAGTTGTCATATTATTTTATAAATTTGCCTATCCTAGGTTTTGGCAATTTTTCAGGAAGATTTTTTAACTCATTTAAAACACATTAAAATTTAGTATGCTTCCTTATTATCTTACATAATGTAATATGTACAGGTCAGAATTTGCATGTTTTTACATAAATATTGTGTTTTACTGAATGAAACCGTAAAAAAGTAGAATCTTTGCTTACATTTAACGTGCTTTTTATGGACATAAAATCACTTTTGTAAAAAAATGTTTGATGCAAATCTTAACGTCTTTGATTTTTGTGTGTGTGTGTGTGTGTGTGTGTGTGTGTGTATGGATGGATGGATGGATTGATAGATTTACAGCATATGCGAGTCTGTGGAATATTTTCCATCTACTTTGCTTCACTTGCTGAAGTACAGTAATAATTGCGTGATTTAAGGTTCGAGTCTGCATTCAGCACAAACAGTGTAGGATGTTTAATGCTTCTTTTCAGGGGTTACTTACCAAATTACTGACCTTAAGGTTAAGCTAAAGTAATTGTGATTATAGTGATTTAGCGTGCTTTAGCTCTAATGGCGATGCGTCTGTGTTTCAGGTGTGGCCGGGGCTCAGGCAGCGCAGGGCCAGTCGAGGCGTTTCACCACCATGGATGTTGACGAGGAGGAGAACATGAGTGAGTTCTCGAGTCTGAACCCCAAACCCTCCATTCCAGCACAGAACCCTGCACACTACCCTTAACTAATGTCACTTAGTGAACGGTTCATGTGCCTTCCCGTCCCTCTCTAAGATCCCACTGAAACGCACACAGAAGAGATGTCTGAGGATCACTTCCTATTGAACATTTTTATATTGCATCTTTAGTCCATTCAGAAACTCTCTCGTATGTGGCCGTTCATCCAAGTTCATCCAAATTTAGTGATTACATTTCTTTAGAGTCAGTATATTTTTAGAACACGTATATATATATATATATTTTTTTTTTGCTATGAAAGTAGGCAAAAGAATCTGGCATGGTAAAAAAAAAAAAAAAAACAAAGATGCAAGATATTCCATTACATTTTTTATTATTTGAATTTTTTACAATTTTTTATTTTTGAAAATATCTTTTAGTTCATATTATTGTAATGGGTTTTCATCTGACTAAATGCCATATAATAGTCAGCAAAATACCAAAAACAATAACAGTAATGTCTTTTTAATATTTGTTTATTTAAATATGTATCAGACACACTATATGCCAGATTTATACAGCACAACACACTCCTAATAAAATTGCATATGACCAGAAAACATAAAAAGAATTTCAACTAGCTTTTGGTTAACTTAGTTCATTAAAAAAAACAGAACTCTTGTCATCTTTTACTCACCATCATGGTGTTTTATGAGATATTTTGAACAAAGTTGGGGATCAAACTATATTGCACCCAATTAACTTATATCTAAGTAATTAAATGATGATATAATTGCCTTTAAGTACTTATTTTTATGACATATTTAGAAAAATGTATCTAATCTAAATCATATTAACATATATATATATATATATATATATATATATATATATATTTATATATATAAATCATATTTTGTATAAATCATATATATATATATATATATATATATATATATATATATATATATATATATATATATATATATATATATATAAAACACTCAAAAATACTGTGTTTTAAAAAGTTAAATAAAATTTTGTAGGTTTTTGTTCTATTCAACATAGAATATTCAAACCTGTAAGTATTAACCCTATGAATATAAAACTGTGAGATAACCTATAAACCTAGAAATGATGCATTCCCTAGCTCATTGGGTTTCACTTGAATGTGATCAAAGAAGGCTGATCGGATTCAAGGCTGCAGAAATACACAGCGTTCTTTCCATGTCTCGGAGCCCTGATCGTCTTCATTCAGCATTGCCGTGAATAGAAGGTTCTGGGAAGAGTTGTTAACCCAGAGGAAATCTAACCCGCTATTGTCCCTTCACTCAGCCGCTTCTGTTCAGAGCCACTGACAATGGAGGGTCCCATCATTTATTACGGATCTGAAGCGAAGCGGACGCTTTCTTATTTAGATTTTCTGCTGATAAGCATACTCGATATCCAAAAGCTTTCTTCATGCGACAGTGCATATTTCTCTATCAGGTTTAGATGTTAGGAGCAGGAAAGTAAAGGATTATGCATTTGTGAATCATTGCTTGGTAAGAGCCACGGTTATATGTAGGCTTTCAGCACCAGATTTTCCACCTCGATGACTAATAAAAAAAATATTAATTTTTGCCCACCTTGTTTTTATTTATGCATTTATTTTTTTTGCAGCCAGTATTTTTCCATTGACTTTCTCCACAGGAACTTCAGAAAGCTTTGACCATTTAGACTAGGAAATGCATTCGACTTCATTACATCCACCGATTGAGAATCAACACAATGGTCTTTTTAAATATTAGCTGCTGCGCCTCTGTGTTACTAGACCTCTGTGTACTTGTGCTTTTAAAGTTCACGCATGTAGGGGAAAGATCCTGTTGTGTTTGCTTCTTCATGTACTGGGGAAAAAAAATTGCATTACGAATAATTTTCTCTTGGAAATTGCTAGTAAAAAATGCAATGAATCAGCAAGTAGCACATTGAATTAAACATGATTTTTTTTAAGTAAAGTCTAAAGTTTATTTTCTTGTAAAAACACTCTAATATTCTGTTTCATTTAGAACTTTTAAAAATAGTTTCATGGCATGTAGTGAGGCAATATTTGAACTGCCAGCTGTGAGAACTGTGATAGTTTCGTGCTTTTTCAGCATGCGCTGATTGATTTTACTTCAGTTGAAGGTGGGCAGCTCTCTCAACTGACAGCTTGATCGTCTCTAGTAAACAAAACAAGCTGTTTTTTGTTTTTCCAGGGCCGTTAAAGTTAAGATGCATTGCATGAATCTTTTAGGGTTTCTTTGTTCTGAGTGTAACGTTGGCTTTATTCTGAAACTTTGCGACCTGCCTCTCTGTCCGATTCCTAATCTAAATTGAACCCCACTTTTGCAAGATTCTTAGAAGTAGACGCTTCGTAGAAGCAGCCCAGATTTGTCCAAATTGATTTGACATTAATCTTATAAACACGAATACTGTGTAACATTGAAGGAGACTGAAGATGCGCACAGTACCTTCTTGGGTGGCTTTAAATCGCACCCAAGTAGGCAGCTCACCAGGTTTTGGAACAAAGCTGTTGAGGTTTTTGGTCCGAACTGATCACAAGGTCACAAGCCGAAGAGTATAAGTGTGTGTGTAACGTGGATATGCCTTCACATGCATAAAAAGGGTTTTGATTTTTCAGATTCTGCTCCAGACTGTTTTGTATGTTTTTCTCTTCTTTGTATCTCTTTTTCGTTCTTTCTGCTCCACGTTCTGTTTCTTGCTCCCCCTGTGTTTTCTCTCACATGGCTTTCTCTCTTCTCAGATATCTTCATTTTATTTCTCCTCCTGCCTTGCACCCACTCCCTTATCCTCCCTGTTGTTCCTACTGTTTGCAGAGAGCTCTTACTCTGTTCCCCTACTGTTCACGGATGCTATTCTCTCTCTACCAGAGCACTGAAAGCAGTAACCTAGCGAGCTTTTGCTGAAGGATGTTATAAATGAAAATTTAGCCAAAGTTCCATCCGCTTTGTCAACGGGACATGATGATGTGTGTTTCGTCTGGTTATTAAGCGATAACAGTTGTGACCTGTGAATATAAACACACGATATATGTCTAATGAAATTATGCAGGTTCTGTTTCACCCCAAAATCAAAATAAAATAATATTAATAATCCATACGTTGCTTTAAGACCAGCTGTTTTTTCATTTGTTGCGATTTGTATTTGTTCGCTTTTACTGTAACAGTTAACGCGTTAATGCATTCAGTTTAATGTTTCCTTGTTTTTTATGCATTTATATTTTTTGTAATGTCGCAATGTTTCTTTAATTTGATTTCTAAAACCTTAATGAAACTTTAAGTGGAGTGTAAAGCCGTTTTACGTAAATATAAAATGTCACTCACATAAAATGCGAATCCTAATAATTGTAAGTGGACTTGTTTGTTGCTTTGTATTTAGTATTTTAGTTTTATTTGTATTTTATAGTAACTGACTGCAGTGTTTATTCATTTATTTACATTTACTTATTTCTTTTGATGTTGGGGTCGAAATATGGCGATTGATTGGTTGATTAAGTATTCACAAAAAAGCCTCACTAAAACATTATTAATATTTAGCCTTTTTATTGCTAACCCAGTTTTATTGGTATTTTCATAACCCCGTATATGAAGAGAATTTGTCCTCCCTCAAAACGAGACTCATTTAAGTCGTTGTTAGTCTTTTAAAGCTTTGCTTTTGTTCTCAATTAATACATATTTTATCTCCAACGAGAAGATTGATTGACTCTGCACAGGCCATTGCCTGCAAAACTGAAACTGTACTTTAAATGATGATTGTGATCATTTAGATTTTATACCTCATGGTCTTCCTTAATTATGTTAATGAATCGTTTTTTTTTTCCTTGAAATGTTTTTTTTAGTGTCTTCTCTGTAATTTCTCTCATAATGATTTTTCACAAGATTAGTCTAAAAATGTGTCATGCTAGAAACCCTCGGCACACACAACAAAAGGAACACACATCACTTGTTCGGTTACAAAGAAAGATAAAGGAATCTATAAATTTTACATTTACAAGATCCTGCAACGAAGGCGTTGTAAGTTACTCTTTCTGGGCACCGCAGGTTCATGCAGCACCGACGTAAAGGAAAACCGCAACCTGGACAACGTCTCTTCTAAGGAGGGAGCTGGCCTGGTGGAGCAGCTCCCCAACGGTAGTGGAGGAGGGGGTCGCAAGCGGCCCCTGGAGGAGGGCAACAATGGCCACGCTCACTCCAAATTCAGACCCAAGAAACGTAAGAAAACGCCAGGGCCGGTTCTTCCCAAGAACGCCCTGATGCAGCTGAACGAGATCAAACCGGGTCTGCAGTACAAGCTGCTCTCGCAGACCGGCCCCGTCCACGCGCCGGTCTTCGTCATGACCGTCGAGGTTAACGGTCAGTTGTTTGAGGGCTCGGGGCCTACGAAGAAAAAGGCCAAGCTAAACGCCGCAGAGAAGGCGCTGCGCTCCTTCGTGCAGTTCCCAAACGCGTCCGAGGCTCACCTGGCCATGGGCCGTACGCTCACCGTCAACACGGATTTCACCTCCGACCAGGCTGACTTCCCTGACATGCTCTTCAACGGGTTTGAGACGCCGGCACCGTCTGAGGAAACGTTTTTTCTGGGCTCCAACGGCAACGGCTCCTTAAAACCGCTGGGAGAGTATCCCGTGCCCCAGGCGCCAGGTACGAACAGCCTCGTGCAGGCTCCGCTTCCGCCGCCCTCCTCCTTTTCCTCCTCGACCAGCGGCAAAAACCCCGTCATGATTCTCAACGAGCTGCGGCCGGGCCTCAAATACGAGTTTGTGTCGGAGAGCCGGGAGAGCCACGCTAAGAACTTTGTGATGTCGGTGACAGTGGACTCGCAGACGTTTGAGGGCTCCGGCCGAAATAAGAAACTCGCTAAAGCCCGGGCTGCCCAAGCGGCTCTGTCGGCGCTCTTCAACATGCAACTGGACCAGACCCCGTCCCGCCAACCCATCCCGAGAGAGGGGCTGCAGCTGCACCTACCGCAGGTAAGAGACCTCGACATAGTCTTTCATACTGGCCAGTAAACTGGGCTACACGTAATGATTGATCTATATTTCACACAGAAATGAAAATACTGTGATCATTAGTGATTCCTTCATTCCAAGTAACCAAAAAGGCCCAAATAGTTTCAGAAAATGAAAAAGTGCTCACCCTCAGGCCATCCAAGATGTAGACGAGTTTGATTCTTTATGGTAACAGAATTCGACACGCGTAGCATTACATCACTTGTTCACCAATGGATCCTCTGCAGTGATTGGGTGCCATCAGATGCAAGATCTAAGCTCAGCTGATAAAAGCATCACAATATTCCACAAGTAATCCACACCACTCCTGTCCATCAATTAGGCCTTTTTATTTATTTATTTATTTTTTACTTGAAACTTGGTTGACTAAAAGAGGAGTCCTCTATCCATAATACAGGTATCCCAGGAGTCCTTGAAATCCTTGAAAGTTTTTGAATGATTTTTCAAGGCCCTGGTTTTTGAAAATAAGCATGCAGGTCCTTGAAGGTGCTTGAATATATTTTGTACAAGAAAAACATTCACATTATTCCCTTTGGTCAGCTAATGTGATCTTGTATCTTACAAGGTAACGCATAGTAACCTTGCTCTCATTTGAAATGTGTCTGCTGGTCCTTTAAACGTCTCAAAGGTTTTCTTAAAAGGGCTTAAAAAGTCCTAAAAGTCTTAAATTCAGATTCAGTGGGTCTTAAATATTTTCACATACAGATTCCCCCATGCTGTAGTTACTGTTGTAGTTAGCTGACCTTAAACCATCTTGTTTAAAATAGGTAATGCAAGTTTAAAAAAAAAAAAAAAAAGCCTCTAGAATTTTACTTGCCCAACCAGACAAACAAATTCTTCTGATTTTATTACATTCAACATAAACAGCGATTGATAATGGATTTTATTGCACTTTTTATGTTTTGTGACTTTTATGGATAAAATCAGATCAGGTGAGTATATGAAATGAGCAAAAGAGCTCACAGACAACTCACAGAAGAGATTACTGAGGTGAAATATCAAAATGTTACATTTTTTATTTATATTATTTTGTAGTTAAGCAACATACCATCACAAGGGAGCTAATTTCATTCTTCTCACGACTGCAATTAATTTTAGTTCAATAAACAAGTTCAAGAAAGTAGTTGAGTACTCACATAATTGGGTTACTTACAATTTAGATTCAGTATTGAGCGTTTTGTTCTGTTTCAACAGTTGAATATATATCGGTTTTATAACATGAATGCAGTTGTAATTGTGCAGTGAAAATTAATTTGTTTGACAACAGCCCTAGTGCGATTGAATCTGATTCCAAAAATTCGACATTAAATATGATGCATACATTTTATAAGGTTTAAAAAAATGGCCAATAAATAAGTAAATAACGTCCTGAGCTTAATATCAAAATTATGTAAATGTAAAAGCTGATAGAACACAGATAAAATATTGCTTCAGAATAAAATTGTTCAACAAATTAAATCACATTATATGCATCTAAAATAATGTGTAATTTCCATCAGAGGTTTCATCTTAAATTTCATATTGGTGGTATTAAAAAGGTCTTAAAGTCTTAAATCTGGCTTGTTCATATCTGTGAACACTATGATTAAGTCTTTGAATTTAAGGGTATTGGACCTGGAAAGTCCTTGAAATTATGAAACTTTATTTGACTAATTTGATTTGCTGTATGTTTCACAGAGTATATGTTTGAATTAAAATTGTTAAATTACTGCAAGTCCATTTATCAAACAAGTTGTATCTCTTCAAAAGACTTGGATTATGAACTTGGTATCACTTTACAATAACTCTTGTAACCTATTAACTACGTATTTTCCCTCAATCAATTTGTGCTCACAGTGTACCTACCTAAGAAAGTACAGGTTTAGCTAGATTTAGGGGTAGATTCAGGGTTAGTACCTAATTATTACCTAGTTATTGAAATAACTATAATAAGTGCATAGTATGTACATGAGTAACAGGACTGTAAAAAAGTACTACCATGTTTTGGTTACCTTGACTTTTCAGTGTAGGTACAGAAATATTTCATTAAAATATCATCAAATATCTAATTTAAGCCTTTAAAAACTTGTACTGTGGCTTCCTTTAGCGCACACACACACACCGGACTGGCTGATAAAGCCTGATTGTATCTGATCTGTAACAATCTGATGAATATAAGAAATCGGTTCTTCACATCTCATAGTGTTTAATTGAAGTTTCTGATCCGTTTAAGTTTATCAGAGATCGTCATCTAAGCCTTTATAACGTGATGCACAAAACCCACACAAATGATTGTCTTCAGTAGGAACAAAGCCTAATGGAAATGAAGATGAGCTCTATTTTAATATTGGGATGGACTGAGTGCTATGGCTTAAAAACTTTTCATATGTTTTATAACAGTTGTCCTTTTCATATTGGTCTTTTTGTTTTATTAATAAATTCTTTATTCAATATATATATATATATATATATATATATATATATATATATATAGTCTCCTTCAGAACAAACTCCAGTGTCAGTGAGAAGTGAATGAAAGGTATCCGTGGCTCTGCCTCATTATTGAGCTTGAGCTCGTCTGGAATGTTGGATCAATCGTTTCTTATCTTTCTCTTGAAAATATACCATAGATCCCGTATGGGGTCCAGGTCAGGCATGTTAGCTGGCCAATCAAGCACACTAATAATACTCGAGAGTAGTTTTGTCACTGTGCCTAGGCGCTAAAGGAAAGCAGCATCTCCATAAAGCTTGTCAGCAGATGGAAGCAGAAAGTGCTCTAAAATCTCCTGGTAGATGGCTGCACTGACTTTACACTTTATGAAACACAGTAGATCAACACCAGTAGGCTTCACAGCACCTCGAATCGTCACTGAATTCAGAAACCTCACGCTGGACCTCAAGCTGCTTGGATTCTGTGCCTCTCCAGACTCCAGACCTTGCTTCCAAATGAAATGCAAACAGCCTTGTTCTTTTTCTCCTCAGCCCAAGTAAGATGCTTCTGGCGTTGTTTCTGGTTCAGAAGTGGCATAGTAGCCATTTTCCTGAAGACGTCTGTTTTCTTGACTCCAGCTTCAGTCCACTTTTTGCTTACAGTATTTTCTGTTGCTTGTGCTCCTTTTCCCACCCAATTCCTTCCTTCCAGTCATCTTTGCATTTAATATGCTTCGATACGGCACTTTCAGTAATGGGTTTTCTGTCACTTACGCTCTTCGTGGTGGGTGCCAGTTATTGTCTTCTGAACCGTTGCTTAGTCAGCAGTTTTATTGTGGTTTCGAAAAACAAGCGATTCATACTATAGGGGTGGTCATTTAATGAAAGTCAAATTTAAATATTTTGAGATTCTAGATTTTTGACTTTCATGAGCTGTAAGCTCTGATCATCACAATTTAAAAAAAAAAATACTGTATTTTTAACGATTCTAGAATAAAAGAAATACCAACTTAACTGCACGCAGTAATTTATCTACATACATTTTTAAATGTGAAAACTTTCGTGTTGAGACCGATAACTCTTTAATGATTTAAGGAGTCTTTAAAATGATTGACCTGAACTTATTTAATAGATGAATCGAGTGAATCAAACTTTGTGGACAAAGGAGGACCTTGGAACTTATTATCAAGAAATTTGAATGGCCAAGTAAAAAATGTTAAAATCATTATGGTGTTCACCAGGTTGCTTAATGTCATGTCACAAGCGAAGCACCGGATATATGTCATGCATATTCAATATATTGCTCACTCCTGCCACCGAAACAGCACAGTGAGCCGAAATGGCCGAAGATTGGCGTGAGAAGACGTCTATTTACACATTTCTAAAATCCTCTGTTAATCCTGCTTTTGAGATAAGGCCAGGCCTGGAAGCGACCCAATCTTAATTAACATCTTCCTCTGAACCGTGTCAAAACAAGAACATTTTGTTTCAGCCTGCCCACTACCTGTCCACTAAAGAGCAGTCCTGTCAGCGGCATGTTTTGTGTCTGATGCTGATGGCTCTTGGGCTGTCTGTCTGCTAGGCAGATACAGCGCCGTGAATGCAAAACCCCATTATCCATCCCTAATCTGATAGGCACATATTTAACATGCTGTCAATATGAGACCCGGGGTGGAGAGGTGTATTTGTTTTAACCAGATGGCGAGAGGTTAAATAGACTCTCATCGCGGGACGTTATTCCTGCTCTTGTGTAGAGATACAGACTGACCTCACGTCCTCAGTGAAAGGTTGAATGATATAGCAGTGACAGCGAGTGACGTGTCAAATTGTACGTGTTGAGTACTGTAATTATAGATCAAAGTAACGTTTCATGACAGTGTTGGTTTTTGTTGTAAGTAACAGATTAAAGTAAAAGAACAGCCACATTTTAATAACATTATGAGTTTTTTAAATAAATCCTATTATAAATATGTAGGTTTCGGTTTTCCAATGGAGTTTATGCAGTATTGGGCACGTTACTAAACTATAATTTAGCATTATAAGGTGATAGAGCTTTAGTAATTAGAATAATCATAATGTATATTTGCTAAATCAAACCATACACATACACACACACACACACACACACATATATATATATATATATATGTGTGTGTGTGTGTGTGTAATGTATATATATATATATATATATATATATATATATATATATATATATATTAAAAAAATATATATATATATATATAATTAATAATTGTATTTAAGCATTGAATTGGCTTATATGTATAATAGTAATTTAATAATAAAAATTCATACTATTATACCGTTATTTAAAATTATATTTGTAAATATATAGCACTTATTAGCTAATAATACTATCTAATATTTAATGGGTATCTATAAAATGCTGTTATATTTACATATACTATTTTTACTATGTTATTATATAATTTTAATACATAGTAAATGTGTATTGATTTGACTATATAAAATTATATATAACTACTTATACTTTTATTAACACAGAATACATCTAATCGTCTTTGACGTTTTTCTTTTTTTTTTTTTCCTTTTTCCACTTTCTTAGTTTTCTATGCTGCTCTCCTGTGAAATCTGTCAGCGTCTAGTTGGCCAGTGTATTCCTGTCATCTGTCCCCAGGCGCTAATGGGAAATGAAAGCAAATAAAGATGACGGTGGAAACTAGTGTGTTTTATCATGAAAGTAAAACGCAGCCTTCTGTTCAGTGGAAGATTTCACTGTCTCCTGATAATATATCGAGAGCACGCTCCGCTTAAAACTCCCATTAGCCGTCTCCGACCGAGCGACTCCCAAGTATTTGGGAAGTAATGTTAGACTAATGTCTCTAATTCTTGCCCATTCGGCCATTGATTTTTTTCCCTGGCATAATCATTTTCCAGCATATTAACAGGGAGCTTAAGGAATGTGAAGTGGAGGACACTGTTAGCGGAAAGGAATCACCGAGGTGCCTGAAGGGTTTCGATGAAATATTGATATTATATTGCAGCAGCAGAAGGTGAATCTGAGGTCTGCTGTAAATTTTGCTTTACAGTCATCCATAGAGGAACAGGTTCTCTAAAATATTAATTCGAGTTTCATTGGTGTCCGTTCCTTTAAAAAATCCTTACTTTGTGTTGAAATTCGGTATTAAACTTTTACTTGTAAGTTCGATTTTTAGTTTTTGGATTCGCATATTCAAAAAGAAAAAATCTGGAGCATTGACTTTATCCATAAGTAATTGACTGGATTATGAAAAGTGGATATTAAATGCTGAAGGAGGTTTGTTGAAGGGTTTAGGGGATAAAAAAAAAGGGAATAAAGAAAAAGTGAAAAAATTATTAATATGCGCCCATTTTTTTCATTTTGCAAATGTATTAACAAAAAACATTTTTGTTAATAAATTCAAACTTATCTTACATATTTTTTTATTCCATGGCATAAACATTAGCGTAATTTAGAAAAAAGCTCTAAAATTTTTCCCTTTTTGAAGTGCAAGTTTTTTTATGCAATTTTCCATGAAATGCAAAGACAAAGGCTTTATCTGTGACAGGCTTTCATACCCTTTAATCATGAGCGATAAGACAAGGAGTGTGTTTTTATGAATTTATCTGTATAGTCCGTACTGTTCTTAACCTGCCGTGCCCGCCTCCAGCTGAATCATGTACTGACGTGTGTTCATGTGTTATTGATAGAGTCTGACGTCTGTGTGTGCTCTTCACCAGGTCCTTGCAGATGCCGTCTCTCGTCTGGTAGTGGACAAATTCAGCGAGCTCACAGACAACTTCACGTCTCCACATGCGCGGCGGAAAGTTCTGGCTGGTGTTGTCATGACAACAGGTAGGGTTCTGTGTACGGTTGTTCCATTTAAAAATTGAAGAGTGTTTTAAAAATAAAAACCTGCCCGGTGGTTGTGAGACGGTGAATCAGTCAAAAAGACTCATTAGTAATCCATTTGAGCTCACCGAATGAACTGATGCGCCTTATTTTATGTACTTTAAATGAAGAATGCTTTTACTATTAAAATAAGAAAATTAAAAAAGAATCAGTAACACTTTACAGTAAAGTTCTTCAGTTAGCATAAGAATGAACACTGTTCTACAGCATTCATCGATCTTAGTTAATGCTAATTTCGTTATTTAATAATGCATTATTAAAACACACCGCGCGCTAACATGAACTAGCAATGAATGGCTGCATCTTTATGAACTAACATTAACAAAGATTAATAAATACCGTAATGTATTGTTCATTGTTTGTTCAGGGTAGTTAATACATTAACTAGTGCTAACAAATGACAGCTTATTTTAAAGTGTTGCTATGAGGGCCTGAATCTCGAGCGGAGATCTTCCTAGACTTCCGTACAGCAGGTTTTGGTGTTTTGTGATTTTTTTTGTTGGTATGTTTTCCTCAGGCACCGATGTCAAGGACGCTCAGGTCATCTGCGTCTCCACGGGAACCAAGTGTATAAACGGCGAGTATATGAGCGACCGTGGCCTTGCGCTCAACGACTGTCACGCTGAAATCATCGCTCGCCGCTCTCTGATCAGGTATCTCTACATGCAGCTGGAGCACTTCTTAAGGTGAGACGCTGTGTGTGTGTGTGTGTGTGTGTGTGTTTGTGTATCTCTCATATGTCACCATAGCATGATGAATGCAGCCGAAGGGAAATTAAACCCATAAACGCTTATAATTTATTTCTAATTTTAGATTTTGTCTTATTGTGTGCTGTTTTAAATAGAGTTGCACATTTAATTGATTTAAGTTGAATCATGACATGGACTGTTTTAAATTTATCAAACCACAAATTTCTGTGGTTAAATAACATTTTTATGGAAATCTATTTAAAATAATAAGCTACATAAGGTAATTATAAACGTTTATAATTGCAGTTCTTTGCAGTTTATCTAAATATATTCATTTATTTAACCGTAAAATTGTAATATATATAATAGTGCTGTCAAACCATTAATTGCATCATAATTTTTTTTTTTACATAATACATGCGTGTGTACTGTGTATATTTATTGTGTATATATAAATACACACACATACAGCATATAGTATTTACCTGTATATATTTATATTCATATAATTTATTTTATATATAAATATATCTAGTATAAAAACGTCAAATATTTTTCTTAAAAATATAAATGCATGTGTGTACACACATTTTGTAAACAAAAACTTCTATTTTGGATGTGATTAATCACAAATAATCGTTTAACAACACTAATATATATTTATATTATAGTTAAACTATGTACATATGTGCTATGTAATATTTGTATTCTGTTTTGATGCATGATATAGATTAATCATAAGCTAGCATTTTGTAGCTTATTAAGCCAAAATACTGTGATCTATTGAAATATTTTTTAAATTAAATAAATAATGTTTGTGTCAAATTTGCTGTCAAATCGATTAATCATGAATTAATCACATCCAAAATAAATAAATAATAACTTTTATGTTGTTTTTTCATATTACGTTTTAATATGCAGTTCAAGTGGATTGGGTTTTAAAACTCAGTATATGAGATATTTCTTAAATATACAAAGCACACCTTTAAATGTTTGTACTACACTCACGATGTGTCAAAATAATTATGGTCATGCAGTTTTGCATCCGTACACGACTAGAACTGGGAAGAATTTTTCTGCTGTTTGTCTCTAAATTTAGCAACAATAAAGAGGAGCACCAAAAGTCCATATTCACGCAGTGTGACAAGCGTGGCTTTCGGCTGAAAGACAACGTCCAGTTTCATCTTTACATCAGCACATCGCCCTGCGGAGACGCCCGCATCTTCTCTCCTCACGAGGCGGGCGTAGAGGGTGAGACCGAGTCTTCAGTTCTTTATACAGAAGGTGGATGAGGACGTTATTTTACTCAAACACTTGTTTGAAATGAATGATCAAAATTGTATAGTTGTATTCAATTAAGATCAGGGTGGGTCCTCTTATGATCAGGTCGCATTTCATTATAATTTCACTCAAGTGTCTGACTGCATTTCAAAAACAAATTTCATCAGTGTTTTTAATTAACTGGCTTTGTCGACTCCTCTTGTGGCCTGATTAATTCTGCTTTTGAGTGTTGTATTTAAAATCATTTTGCTTGGCTTTATATTTCGTGCAATTATTAAGCAGTTGAAGGGGGGAAAAAAAAACACAATTACTGTTCTTTATGTTAGTGCTATTGGTTGATTAAATCAATTATTGGTTTGTTGAAGTAGATAGTAAGTTGACATTTTAGATGCATTGCCTGTAAGAGCCGCCCATTCTTTTTCGATGTCTTAATTCATCGTTTTTCTTCTGTTCTCTTCAGACCAGGGAGACAGACACCCGAACAGGAAGGCAAGGGGCCAGCTTAGGACCAAGATCGAGTCTGGAGAGGGAACCATCCCGGTGCGATCTAGTAACACCATACAGACGTGGGACGGGGTCCTGCAGGGCGAGCGGCTGCTTACCATGTCATGCAGTGACAAAATCGCAAGGTAATATTGGTAGCACGCTTATACACACAAACAAACAAAAACATATATATATATATATATATATATATATATATATATATATATATATATTTATATGTTTCCCTGTGTTAGCAGCAACACTAAAAAATTTTCAATGACGTTTTATACCTAATTTAAAGCTGTTACATTATAGAGAATTATCCCCAAAAAATGTGCATTTGTTGTCAATTTATATAGTGTAATGAAAATATTATTATTTACTATTATTTTACTATTATTACTATTTCAAAAATAAATATTGAATATATATATATATATATATATATATATATATATATATATATATATATATATATATATATATATATATATATATATATATATATATATATAAAATAGAATATAAAATAAAAATAAAATACAATATATATTGTATATATGTGTGTATGTGTATATATATATATATATATATATATATATGTGTGTGTGTGTGTATATATACATGTAGTGTGTGTGTGATTTTTAGATTCATGAAAACCGTAATTAAGCGGTGCATGAAAAATTTACATAAAATATTTGAGCATGTTATTTGAGCATGATATTATTTTCTAATTCGTTAATAACGTGCTTTATTCTGCTTGACCTTATTCTATGTCCCTAATATCCAATACTTAAACTGAATTTATTGAGGGAAAAGTCGTAGTTAATAGTTAACAGTTGTTACCTATTCTAAAGTGTTACCAAAAATATATTCCATTTCTCTCTCAGCCGAGCTCATCACACTGCCTTCTGGAGTTGCAATGCTACGTTTACAGCTTTACCTCTGAAAACGCTGCCTAGTTAGGCAGCTCCTTTTGTCAGGAGCTATTGTCAGCCCTCTTCATTAGAATAGCAGACAGCTCAGCAAAAGCATTAGTCCAGAACCTTCTGGTTAAGCTCTCCTGCACTAGGTAGATGCTGTACCTGTCACCGCTGGGGAGAGAACAAGGGCTTTGTGAATTTAATTGCCCATTGGCTTTTACTGGGCTTCATAATTGACAGGGAAAGAAGTGCATGGTTCAACGTTACCGTAACCCTGGTTAAATAAAGTAGAGCGTTTTAAGTGCAGGAGTGAGCTTTCACTTCTCCTGTGGGGTCAGTGTGGCGCTGTGTCTTCCTCTGCCGCCCCGGCAGCTGTGAGCGGACAGATAAGGACGTGTCAGAGACAGCTGTGACCGGAGAGCACAGGTCCTGTCTGTGCTAATGAAAGAAAAGAGAAAGCCTCCTCCGTACACACACACACACACACACACACACTGTCGCTCAATACTACATATATATCATCCTCATCCCACAATCTCTGTTTATTCACGCTGCCTTCTGTCTATTGATTTTTTTTTGTTAAATTGTGTATTTATTTTTTGCTTTGGTTGACCTTTTTTTTTCATTTTGTTTTGTTTTGCTTTTTAATCAAATATAAGAGAAATGATCACCGCCTAAAATTCAACGTGGTGTTTTGTTTTTCAATATGTGTCTGATTTTGTTGTTTTTTTTATAGTTTTTTCTTTGTAATTCTGATGGAGATGGATGAGGGGTCTGTCGGCGCTGTTTGGTCTCAATGCATGACAAAAGACTACAATATGAGAATATATAAACAAGACTCTTCTGAGCCTTCAGCAGTCAGACAATAGCTTTGTTTAAGGAGCAGATTGAAATTTAGGTTGCTTTTCACTAAAAATCATGTTTCATTGTTTTAGACAAAAAGAACAATATTACCAGGGATATTAAAACTAAAACTGAAATCAATTTCATTACTTAAAACAAAATCAATTATGTGTGTGTGTGTGTGTGTGTGTGTGTGTGTGTGTGTGTGTGTGTGTGTGTGTGTGTGTGTGTGTGTGTGTGTGTGTGTGTGTGTGTGTGTGTGTGTGTGTGTGTGTGTGTGTGTGTGTGTGTGTGTGTGTGTGTGTGTGCGTGTGGAAAAAAAAATTAAGAGAAGAACACATTGTTTTTTTTTGGACAACTTTGATGTTTCAACCCACTTCAAAAAATACACAACAAAATGATGAATGTAAATGATGATTAAATGAATGAACTTCTTCTGATGAACACAAAATGATATTTTCAGTAATTTTGTTAAAAAAATTAATTTATTTGATGGCAGTCATTTACTTCTATCGTATGAAAAAAAATACTAGAATACATTTTTTGTCAACTGTCCCTTTAATGCACACACACATATATATATATATATATATATATATATATATATATATATATATATATATATATATAGTATATATTAGCATCTATAATGAGAAAAAGACAGAGTGTTTCTTGTTTTCAGTGTCTGTTTATTGCTCTGGTTTTTATTGGAAAGCTGTGTTCGGTCAGGGCCCGGCTGGTTTATGTGTTGCTCAGGGACACAGCAGAAGTGATGTTCACAGCTCACTCTCAAGGAAAAGCAGCCCATCTGCTGAGATGAATGAGCATGTGTGTTGATAGAACTTCGTCTGATCCCGTACCTGCTCTGCTAGTAACATGACCAGATGTAGGTCTGAAACCAGGACACAGCGGGTGCAGGGTATTCCTGTGAATCTTTCATGGGAGGTGCTGAGGCACTCGTGTCTGAAATAATGATGAGAGAAACTCCAAGACGTGTTATTTCAGTGAAATCGTTTGTTTTATTATTTTGCAAAAGCTTGTAGTAGAGTTAAACATACTATAAAAATCAAATGATTAATCACGATTGATTGCATTGCATTTTATGTATAATATAAAATACAAGAATATCGAATTAATATATATATATATATATATATATATATGAATTAATATATATATATATATATATATATATATATATATATATATATATATATATATATATATATATATATATATATATATATATATATATATATATATATATATATATATATATATATATATATATATATATATATATATATATATATATATATATATATATATATATATATATATATATATATATATATATATATATATATATATATATATATATATATATATATATATATATATATATATATATATATATATATATATATATATATATATATATATATAAATATACACATTTGAATATTGAATATTTTTATATAATCGTTCTGTGTGTGTACACATATTATATATTAAAAAAAGGCTGTGATTAATCTTGATTAATCATTTGTCACATGACTCTTCAGAAATGATCTAGAGAAATCACTCTTGTCACTTTCGATTAAATTAATGCATCTTTGCTGAATAGTATGTTGCAACAGTGGTGAACCACCTGTTACATATTTGTAGGAGCACAAGGAGTTCATAGAGATTCATTTTACATAGTCTGTATTATTAACTGATCTGTAATGTGTGGCTTTTTATTGCCTTCGTACTACCAGGGTCAAGGCTGGACCAATCAAAGTCCACTCACTGGCTTCAAAAACTCACAAACACCTCTGTTCCTAATTGATTTGCCTCTTTGAAACACAAATTAATACAATGATTTTTTTTTTTAAATAATAATCACCAGATTTGAAGCTGTCTAGTAGACTCCAGCAGTTACTCTGGATGCACTGCGGAGTGTTCTGGCTACAGTAGGGAAGTACTTGGCTAATAAAGTGGTCTTATTAACGGTAGCAGAAGTTGTGCCGTGTCTCTTCGGCATGTCCGGCTGTTGATTGGTCAGAGCAGAGCGACTCCAATCACTTGAGTCTGGGTTCTTCTCAGCTGCATGCAGCAGGTGTTGTTTCGGGGAGCTGGATCTGGGCTTGATTAGGACTTTTGATTATGTACGGCTGAGGAGGGAGACCCAGTGGGTGAGTCTGGGACCCGTGAAGACATAAACGAGGCGCTTTGGAAGAACCGCACTAATTGAACAGTTCTTCCACCGTTGCTTTATTTTATGCATCATTTGAAAATCATTCACATCTGGGCTTCTGGCCAGATTGCTTTTTTTGCTTTTGTGTTTTGGATTTTCGTAGCTCCTGATTGTCTTGTGTCCCATCCACCCGCGCACGTTTGCTTTTTCAGTGTTTTAGATGAGATTAGGAGCCCCAAAGGTGTTTCGTTATGTTAAACTGCTGGAAATACTTCAGGGCTAGTAAAAAAAAGCGCATCGATGCAATAGCGGTGTAGTCAGTTATTTAGTAATGTTGGGCATGTCTGTTTTGTTCAATTCAGTATTAATTAAAGTCAATTATATAATTAAATGCCATTAGGTGGCAAAAATTGTTCTGTTGTGAATACAAGGGGGAATATGCTGCAAAATGTCAATGATATGCTGTAATATTATACATAAATGTGTTAGTAATTGTATTTAATTATGATAAAGCTGCTCTGTTGTGGTTGCATGCAGAAGGGAGAGACGCAAAACGCTGCGAAACGCCCCCCAAAAAGTTCTAAAATAATTATATATGAATGAGGTAAATGTATTAATATCACTAAAAATGTAATAATGTGAATATAAATTAAATTAAAAAATAATTAAATGAATTATCCGGTCTGTTCTGGTGGTGTTGAGTTCAGCAGGGGGAAGTCAAAATACCAGTAATGAAATTATAAAACAATTATAATAAAATGTAAGCATAATTAATTTAATTATAATAGAAATGGTACGCAGGTCTGTTTTGGTGGGGTTGCCTACAGCAAGGGGGAGAACGGATAAAAAATAGCAGTAATGAAATTATAAAATAAGTACATTATAATCAAATCGAATAATTATTGTGTATTATAATTATTACAGAAAAAAAAAAGTTCCGATGTGTTGCGTATAGCAGAGAAAATACATGCATATAAAAAATTGTAAAATCAATTATAATTAAATATAATGCAAATAATAACCGTGCAAAATAAATAGGCTTATTAACTTGATTTCTCATATCTTTTATTGTTGTGTGTTCAATCCAATTTCCGTTTTCATTCTAACTTTATCTGCGTAATGTTAGGTCCGTGCAGTTCATGGTAATGTTAATGAATGTCAATGCTGATTATTGTTAGTCTGTGTTAGGATGCTGTTTGGTTCCCAATATAAAATCTAGACAAATCTGGTCTGTCCTGCAGGTGGAACGTGGTGGGCATCCAGGGCTCTCTGATGAGCTACTTCACAGAGCCCATCTACTTCTCCAGCATCATCCTGGGCAGCTTGTATCACGCTGATCATCTCTCCCGAGCCATGTACCAGCGGATCGCTGACATCGAAGACCTGCCCCAGCAATTCTCCCTCAACCGCCCCCTGCTCAGCGGTAAGACAACATCACGCCGCCTCACATTTCCACTCTCAAATCATTGAAAATGGCACCCATGTCAAATTGTATTACCGTTTACTAGACGGACAGTTTTCCCCGCTCGCCTTCAATTTCCTTGTGGTTTGATGAATTACTGGAATTTAGATGGGCCTGCTCTCCACCGCCGACCTGTTTCGGTAATTCACACCGTGCCTCAAATCCCAGATTCCCCTGCTGATTTCTATCATTCTCTCACATGCTTTTTTTTTTTTTTCTTTTTTATAAAGAGGAAGATGGAAGATAATCCCCCACAGTCTATAGCAGGGTTGGGAAATACTTGTCAAAGTGTAAAGTGGTTAAACAACAGTCACGCAGGTTTTTTGGTCAAGTAAACCTCATACTGTACAATGCATATCAGTTTTGAATTTAATGCACACACACACACACACACACACACACACACACACACACACACACACACACACACACACATATATATATATATATATATATATGTGTGTGTGTGTGTGTGTGTGTGTGTGTGTGTGTATATGTGTATATATATGTGTTCGTGCTCTAAATTTATCAGATTTTCCCATTTTAATTTTAAAGTTTAGTTTCAAGTTTAGTTAGTCAATCTGTCTAATAGACAACTTTTCAGTCCAATAAATGTGCATTCCTAATCAAACAGCTACACTATTAGTATTTCTTTACAGCATATTTGATGATTGTTTTTTTTTCCTGTTCATCATTGCAAAGCTGCTTTAAAACAAATTCAACAATATAGATAAAGATGACTTGACTTTTTTTTTTTTTTTTTTTTTTTTTTTATGTTACTGAAATATGCTAAGTCAGTTATTTAAGTCAGCGCTAGGCTTAAGTGGACACTGATTACAGACTCACCCGAGTTTCAAAACGTCTTCAGGGAAACGTCGGCTGCTTTTGGAGAAGTACATATGATGAACTGAGTACATATCCTTTCTTACTTTGTGCCTCAAGAGTAACACCGAACGCTGCTTTTGCACTGGGTTACATCAGATTCCCAGCAGAACTAGCTTTTAAAGGCTCAGGGCTGAAAATCTTCATTTGATGATGTGTCGTGGGAGGTTGAGGCATGGCGTACTCGACCCGAGCTCAAAGAACAACCCTTCTGCTTTTGTCGACTCTTTTTGTTCTTGTCGTCTTGCTCTGCAGGTAAAGAGGTAATTCATAGTGCAATGAGCCATTTACGCTTCTTGAAGCGTTGCATAAAAGCATGTTATTTAATAGATTTTAATATTCATTTAAACTTAAGATTAGAAATACGAATGAAAAAAAAAGAACGGCGTGCAGCCTTCAAGTGTTTTCAGATCATTTTCATTGCTTTAGGTTTTTCCAAGTATTTAGTTAATGTAAATTCAGTAGTTTCTGCTTTCTGCTTTTTTTTCTGCGCTCTTCTTGAGTTTAAAAAGTCATCTCTCTTTCTGTTGAGGATCTAACTAAAGACGGTATAAGTACGATTGCTTAAATATGTCGATTCAACATACTATCAAAGCCACTTTAGCAAACTCTATTTTTTATAAAAAATGTAATGAATGGCAGAAAGGGTCATAAACGGTCTTTGCTGACATAGTGTGGAAGCTTTAGACATCTACCGAATGCACATTGTTTAATCCGCGCTCTATCATTAAAACCAATTTCTTCTCAATTGTTCGAAGGAATACTTATATCAATTCATCTGCATAAAAAGGGCCGCACTGGACGCGGGAAAAGAAAACGCACCAAGGCCGTTTCTGGGTGTTATATTCTACTATAATTGGCGTGTCTGTGTGTTTGCAGGAATCAGTAACGCCGAGGCCCGGCAGCCAGGAAAAGCTCCTAACTTCAGTGTGAACTGGACGGTGGGAGATCAGGCTCTAGAAGTCATTAACGCCACCACAGGCAAGGATGACATGGGCAGGCCCTCACGTCTCTGTAAGCACGCCCTGTACAGCCGCTGGGTGCGACTACACTCTAAGGTACCGCTATCACGGATTCACTTCCAACTTCACTGCAAGACTCGGCTTAAGAAAAGTAAAGCAGTAAAGATATTATTTGCGTGTGGGCATCCAAAGGGACTCGCAAATAAGGACAACGGAAGCAATCATGATCAGAACGATATATGCGCGTGCCATATTGCATATGCAATTATGGTAATATGCACCAGTTGCATTAAATTTCCTTACTAAGTAGAATAACGTCAGTAAAGTGTACTGAAAAAAATCAGCGAACATTATACATGCTGTTAACATGCATTTTAGTTCCTCGAATCTTTTAATTTAACAGTATTTAGAACTGAGCGTGACTCAAAAAAATCTGAGTTTGTTTTTTTACGAAAAAAAAAGATTTAAAAAAAACTATTTTTTTAAGCAGTGCTGAAAATATCAGTGTGCAGAAACTCCTAATGAACTTTAAATCATTTACCAAACGTATGCACTTTCGTGCGCTTGACATTAATTGCATTATAAAGGTTGATTTATCAGTATGCCTTTTATTAACATACTGTATCGGCTGTTTATTAGTACTTATTCCACATTTCTAATCCTACCCAGTACTTAACAACTACTTTACTAACTATTAATAAGCAGCAAATTAGGAGGCAAAAGTAAAATAAAGTGGCCATATAAAATTGTAAATTTGTCTTGTGTTGTATTATAATTATGTTATACTTTCAACCTTTGAAATGCGAAGTATGCAGTAGCGTTAACTATGCGTAAATGGTATTGTGTTATATAACACAAACAAATAATATCTGCGTTCCTTTTTTTATATATATATATCTGCAGCTTTCGTCAACTCTGCGAATCAAAGTGCCCAAGCCCAGCTCGTACCACGAAGCCAAACAAGCAGCGGTGGAGTACCACACGGCCAAGCAGACGCTCATCAAGGCCTTTCACAAAGCGGGCCTGGGTGCCTGGGTGAAAAAACCCATAGAACAGGACCAGTTCTCGCTGAACTCTTGAAGAGGGAACATTAAAAGACCAGGACATGACAACAACCAGCTGTTAATACTTCACTTGATGTGCGGGGATGTGTGTGTGTGTGCGCGTGCGCGTGTGTGTGTGTGACACTGTTTGTTCTCAGACAAACCAAGAGCCCTTTAGTGTCTGTCATTTTGCTCTCTTTGTGTGAATCATGACTCTGCCTTTTTAATTTGTTACGTAGAATCAGATTTTCATCTAATGTATGTTTGTTTCGAAGTTAGCGGCATTAGCCTTCCGCGGATAACAGGACGTAATGTCGTTTGTAACTGGAATCCTTTTTTTAATTTCGATTTTTTTTTTTCGTGAGAGAGGGTTGTTCTGATAAAACCTCGATGCCGTAAACGCGTGCGTTACGTGGCTTCAGGTCGACCACTCCGCTCTGCGCACGGGTCCGAAGGTTTCCTGGTCCAGCCTACCCAAATGCTGGCTCACCTTTTTGAGCATGGTTCTCCTTGATATGCAAAACATAAGCATATTTATATTTTTTATTCCGTTCCCTCCGGATTTTTAGAAGGGGAAGAGATTCTATCACATAGATCAGAACTATTCAGCATGGTCCCTTTAGACAGACAAACTTATTTTGTCAGGACTTTAGTGTAGAATTAGCGTATTCCGTCTTTCTAGTAAAAGAGATCTTAATTTGACCTCGGAGGGAAACTTGAATTTTTGCATATGGTTCCTACGTAAGCTGTATTCGCAAACGATGAAATGATTGGGAAAACAGAGTAGTCTTATGAATGCAACCAAAGTGCATTGATGTTATTAAACGATGTGTCGTGGCTTTTGAAATTTCTCAGAGGTCTTAAATGCATGTGCGAATTACATAAGGCTCAAAGAAAGCCCTTTATTCTGGGTTCAATACTTTACTGGAATATAACGGACCATTTTAAAAGCCCTGCTTTTTAGGTGTCTACAGTGTATTGACTTTAAGCTGCATGGAGTCCATCGGGTCAGATTTCCCAGCGAAACCTGATCTGCTCACGCGATCGGGTTAAACCTGTGTTAAAGGAATGGTTCACCCAAATACGAAAATTCACCCTCATGTCGACTCTAAAGCTCAGCTTAAGAAAAAGACCAAACCCGGAATCATGTAGGCGAGTCTGTTTCTGGATGAGCTCTTCCTTTAACGTTCATGCTGCATACAGTCAATTCAGGGTTTGAGAGCAAGGCATTGTGGGAGTTTTTCAAGATGGCAGAATGGTCTGTAAAATGCACGTTTATTATTGACAAAAGCCATCTCTGCATGCGGAAGCGAGGGTTTGCAGCGGCGACTCTGACTTTCACTTTATCCTTGCGACTTGTTTGAGGATTTTTTTTTTATTTCCTGCATAGACCCGAATGCCTACATTTTCTCCTCCGAGACGCTTCTGTAAGACTGAATTCAGCTGTGTCCTTGAGGATGAGGTTTCCCCTCTGCAGACTTGTGCTGCAGGAAGGTCTGAGCCAGGAGCTCAGGTGCTCTTTGATTTATGACTTATCCAGTGCAGCATGTTTGACTGGTAAGGTTATTGAGAGCTTGAAAAGCAGAAGTATTTCTATACAGATCATTCATTTTTAAATTTGGCTTTGGTGGTTTTCGGATTCCAGGAGTGTTGCTGTATAATGTAAACTCCTGGTGGGATTTCTACCGTTTCAGTCATGACTTTACACTTTAAAACGAAAGATACAACTCTACATTAGTATTTAAAGGAGTAGTTGACCCAGAAATATAAATTCTGAGATTTACTCAACCTCAAGCCTGTGTGCTGCAAGTCGCGCTCAAAAACGACAAAACATCTTCGTAAAACCAGCATAACATTACTCTATATTACTTGAGCATTGTATGTTGGATCTTGGGAAGCTTTTGTATGAGAAATCAATTGAAATGTAAGGATTTATTTAGTAGAATTACGGTGTTGAATATGCAGTACGGTTTTGTTTGACTGAAAAAATTGAAATATTATTACAATTTAAAATAACTAATATCTAATTTTGGCATATATTTGAAAATTTAATATATTCCTGTGATGTCAAAGCTGAATTTTCAGCATCATTACTCCAGTCTTTAGTGTCAACCATCCTTCAAAATTCCTTCTAATGCTGATTTGGTGCTGATTTCTTAGAATTATCAATGTTAGCGAGTATATTTGAAATATAAATTTTTTTTAACAATGTAAATATCTTTACTGTCACTTTTGAGCAATTCAATGCATACCTGATGGATGAATGTATTTATTCTTTTTTTTATATATATATATATATATATATATATATATATTTTATATATATATATATATATATTACTATATATAAACTTTTGAACGCCCCAAACTTTTGAACGGTATTGTACTGTATGTAAAATAACATCTGAGAGCTGCACCAGAAGGAATTGGTTTACAGTCAATACGTGTCTTTTACATAGAATTTTGAGTCCTTTAAATTTTGTTTAGTTTGTTTATGGTCTTTAAGGTGACCAAAGAACAGCTGCATTAAGATTGTTGAAAAGCTTCGGCACCGATAGCCTCATGAAATAAAAATATAGTACGCCAAATAAAAACGAAAACTTGTGCTTTCGATAGGCAAAAATGGCCTTTTTTGGCGTATATATGACATGCACATGTTTAAAATGCATATAATACGCAGTTTTCGTGCGTGTAGGAAATTAATTAGCATTTTAATTTTAAATAAATTGCATTTACCCCATAACCCTAATCCTACCCATGGTATAGCGTATACACGTCAAAGTAAATTTTTGCGTATGGCTTTTGGTTGTTTTGTTGTTAATGTTTTTTGGGCCTACTGCTCGCATTCATGAGATCGGGTAGGCAGCGAGTCCCGAGTTCGAAATCCCGAATCCCACTTCACTTCCCGTCAGATCTAAACTGTTATATTAATAAAGGCACGAATTAAACACGCGAATTAAACCTAACAAAGAAAAAAAAGATTTCTCAAAAGCTCCAATAGGAAAACATAACAGCATACAAATTTGGAATGATGATTTTAGAGAGGTCAACTATTTCGTTAAATCTTTAAATGGTTCAGAGTATTTCTGTGAAATCAGACCACCTCCATCCTCACCACGGTCATTCCATTTTTTCCCCCCTTTCGTTGGCATCAGGTTTCTCCAGCGGGATTGTTGTTAATTTGAAACCTTTTTAAAGAAACCAGCAGTATGCGTGTTTGTCCGTCCGTCCGTTCGTTGGGAGTGTGTTTGTTTGTGCACCTGCTGCTGAGCCCAGTTGGCATTCTGCAGAGACATCATGGCAACAAGACTGAGAGATTGCTGTGGAATCTTCACCAAAGATGTCAATTTCTTTTCCTTTCGAAGCATTTAAACCAACGGAGACTATTTTTTAAAAGACGAGAAGGTTATTGGTGCAAAGATTGTTCAGCATTTTTACAGTTCTGCCTTGTTTTGAGTTTCGTTCGTTCACTCGCTAATGTATTTTTGTTTTTAATGTGTGCGTTTGAGTTGGATCAGTCAGGACTGGCTTTGGGACGCGCTCTTCGTTATTCTCAGTATTCCGGTACACGATTGGATGTACTGCTGTAAATATATTGTGACCCTCTCCGATGCCGTTACAGTAGACTCCTTGCACATGTATTACTAATTTTCATTTTTCACTCAACAAGCAACATGCATTTTGGTTTTAAGGTCTTTACTCTAAACGCCAGGGCGGCCGTGTCCTTGCAAAGTGCCGTAATGTATTTCTGACGGACCTGTATGAGCGTATAGGGATCTGCAGTACTGTAATGATTAATGACTGTAGACTTTGACTCCCTTTTGCTCTAATGGAAACGATTACGGACCGAAATTAATGAGCACAGTCGGTTCTACATAAATGTGGCTCAGCAAAAAGTAGCTCTTTTCTGCCTGTGACACTTTTCAAGGACGGGAGACTTTTGGGATTTTTTCTTACAAAAAAAAAAAAAATGTCTTTTCTTTCGCATCTTCCTGAATTCTTCTTCACTTTTTCTGCGGCCGTCGTCTTCTGTTACTGGGGATTTTGATGGCGTGAGACGCCAGTTGATGATGTCACCATTTTTCCTGTTTCCTGATTTTTTTGTTGTTTTGTTTTGTTTTTCTTTCTCCCCGTTTGGGAATTTGAGCTGCGTCTTAGCGAAGAGTCCTGACTTTCGTCCTCCTGGTCCTGGTCAGCCCGTTTCTAAACGTCTTGTGATTTGGTGACTGTACAGTGGAGTCCGGCGGTGGTCCGGCTCGGGTCTCAACACGATCTCGGCCCACCCCGTCTTTTGCCTGTCCTTCGTAATATCCACATGGGTCACCTGCATGAGCTACTTCACCGAAGCTGCACCCAGCATGACGACATAAGGACTTGTATGTAGAAAAAGGAACAAAAAATAGATCTATATATACATAAGCAAAAAAAAGAGAGAAAGGAATAAAAAAGATCTTAGTTTACCTTTGCATATTGGTGTCGTTTTTATTCTTTCCTTACTTTGTGATTTATTGTTATATATGTATCTCTGTGGCTCTGTTCCAGAAACTAGTGAGCTGCGTTGGTGTCGGGGGAGACTCGACTCAGCATTGATTTCGTCGGAGTTCGGCTTGTTTTTAACCTAACAACTTGATCATCTAAGCATTAAAACGTGTCACATTATGTAAACTGGTCAATTTTTAATTAGGTTGAGTTCTTTAAAGCATTTATAAATTGATTTTAAAACTAGTTCTTTTTGAAGGCAGCTTAAGCTGGAGGCAAACAGTGTGTTGAAATTTAGCATGTACAGCATAATGCATCACAATTATTCAACAAGGGTGTATTGAGAGTATAAAAAAAAAAACTTTTTACTTTATATTTATTACATAAACCCTCTATTTATAACGGTTGCCACGAAAATATTAAACAGCACGAATGTTTTTAACATTGATAATACAAAATGTTTCTTGAGCACCAAATCAACATATAGACTTACTGTTATATACATAACAAAGTATCTTAAAGAAGGCTTTGAGTCTTTAATGCATATATCTACATTTTTTATTATTTTAATGATCTAACCCAGTTAATTGAAAGTTATTTATTGTTACTACAAATGCCTTGGAGTAATTTATCTTTTGAGTTTTCGGAGTGCTTTTGATCATTCAAAGTCCACTTTTTAAGTCACTGCACTATTTTTTTGCAAGATTTACTGTGAAACGATCTTCACTCGGTTGGTAGTAAAGTTAACAAATAATTGCAAAGACATGGCAAGTAATAAATGTAACTTATTGGAAGTAGAAAGGAGTATTTTCTAGTAAAAAAAAAAAAAAATACTCCAATAATGTTTTTATTTACAACTTTGCACAAAAAAAATACAGTGTACTTGAACATGTTATTCTGTTTGGAGCAACCCTACAAGATGACTTTTCCCCCCTTTGAAGTGCCGTATAAAGGCACCATTTATGCCATTTGGAGCACAGTGGAAGTTTTGGAACGGAGTGTGTGTTTGTAGCATTGAAATGTCCCTGTACACTGTAAAACAACAACTCGAAGTGATCTTTCTGTGATCAGTGCTGTTGACACTCACTCTTGTAACAGATCTAGGCTCTTCCACGCGCAAAGTCTGTTTGCTTTTTATTTCTCACACAGGCAGAAACGGAGCAGGCTCCTCTGCTGCTGTCAGGTTTAGCAGTCCTACGCAGTCGCTCCCACAAGCCCCTGTGAAGTTTGGCTGAGGTACTTTAAGGACAGCAGTGCTGGGGAACTTCTTCCAAAACTTCTTCCTCAGGCCGGTGTACTAACTGGGAATTCAACTTCAGCCTTCAAACTAGATACGCGCTCGAACCAACAAATGTTATTTCCCTTTAATTACTCTCCTTCTGCTAAAAACGGGTTTCTCTGATTGGGTCTGGAAGAGTTATCAGACACATGGTGCTCTTATTAATAATGAATCAGTAACCAGTAGCGCAGACACACTGAAAAAACATTGGGATCTGCTTATGATGTTCGGCTGGGATTCGGTCTCCCTCTCAAGTCGCAGTTGTCCAGGGAAGCCCTGAAGTCTTCTGCGCTCGCTGAGATCTTAAGCACATAGAGATTCATGCCTCTCTTCCAGGCGTGCTGGGTGTTGCACCTTCATCTGGATTAATAGAGGGAATTATTCACCAGCTGATACGGGCTGAGAAACAGGAGGTAAATTCAATGCAATAGAGGTTCCCACGCTCATGAAAAGCCTGGAAAATGCAGGGAATTTTTTTAAATTTGCATCCTTGCACGGCTTGAAACTTTTATTGGCTATACGTTTCTCTTTGTGAATGTGTTAGATGAAGACCTTCAAGTGTCTGGTTTGAGACGTACGTGCAGTAGATTTAAATTTATTCAAAAACTAGTGTGGAGAGTAGTCAGTTCGTACCAAAAGGCTGGGATTCGGTGCTGTTTGAACCCCGGCTTTCTTCAAAATAGCTTCTTTTGTGTTTTGCAGATGAAAAGTCGTCGTGCAGGTTTGCAACGGTATGATGGGGAAATAAATGACGACAGAATGATGATGTAAATCGTCTAGTTATGAAGAAACAAGCATTATATCTCAGGATGTCTATCATCTGGAATGGAAAAACACAAAATATGATTTTTCCAAAAATAGTCCAATGACACAAGTTGGCCATTTATTGTAAGAGGAAAGCTGATTTAAATATATGTAAAACCTTAAACACAAAGACCTAATGCATACATTTTGTTTTGCTTGTAAAAAATTAATGTCTATAGATTTAGTAATGTTAAATAATATTTGTAGCTTGAGTGAAAACAGATGTTACCGATATGCCATTTCTCAATTGATGTTTCAATGTTAGCATAAAAAATGTTGAAACTATTCCTTCCTTGCGCTTCATACACCTTTTGTGAAGCTGAGGTATCTCCAATGCGTAACTCAGTGGGAGAAAGCATTGCTCATATTTTTTTGAATAGTTGGTTTTTCGTTGCTAGCGCTTCTCCTTATTCTTCAAAGAAATCTGGCCATGCACACAACTGACATTGATTTATTTATTTCTAATTCTTCAGAACCAAAGATATATAGAACCATTGACTACATCTGCATCACTTGGTCACAAAAAGTTATATGTGACTGGTCTTTAAATATGTGCTCTCGTGATGAAAATTATGCTTAGTTTGCTATTTAATAGACAGCGAATTTTAAACGATTTCAAAGAAATCTTTTCCATAATGCTTCCAGTCGTTCATGATAATTGGATCACTCACCGAAGTGTGGGAACCCCGACTAATTTCCAGAAATGGCATTAATAATATTCTCCTCTGCAGGTAACGAAACAGCATGCCACGTGTCATTGAAATAATTGGGCCGATATTGGTTTTTAAAGGTTTGATGTCTATTTATGGTGATTAAAGTACATTCCACTTCTCTGAAGAGAACCGCAGAGTTTGTCACAGAAAATGAAGTTACTTTGGCCATTAGTTTGCTTCTCCCTGCGGTGGCTCGTTGATTTTCTTCAGTGATCTGCTTAATGGAGCCGGAGCTGCTGGTTCAGAAACCGTGTTCCTCAACAGATGGAGTTATTTCTCCTGTAAACACCTCCACCTGCTACCGTCACTGCAGCAGCAGTCCTGTCTCTGTGTAGAAAAGATACAGGTACTTCTCAAACCTCTGGTTTTTTTTTTCACTTTTTTAATGTCAATCAAAGCAAAAACCTTAGAACACATGAAGACGTACCCTACTACTAAAAGCTGGTGACTTCATTTGGATAAGTGTGGTTCTTTTCAAAGCTGAAGGCATCGTAACCTCACCTCTATGTACATAGTGTATATAACTCGGTCTTTGCTGAGTCGGTTTTGGGAAATCATTTTCAAGCTAAGAGTTTTCACCTGCCGCTGTGTTTGTATCGGCATATGATGCAGGAAAAGATGATGTTTGCTTGTTTATGGATGCTTCTTTCATCCAGCCTTGCAGAATGAAAGTTTTCGTAAGCTATCTAAACTCTGTAAACGCTATTAGAAAACGCAATGTAGCGATTCCCCAATGAATGATTCTCATGAGTCGGGTGTTTTTACTGAATCAAAGTCACACAGCGTGACCAGTAGGCTTTAGTACGATTCTTAGAATGAATGACTCTTTTGAGCCAGGAGCCGGTTCATTTTAGTGAATCAAAACTACAGCGCAGTCAGCGTTCATTGTGTAAGTTAAATATACAGTAAAGACCAAAATAAACATTTATGATACCGTTGTTCTCAGATTTCATGTCGGAAATTTAATTTAAAGGTTTGCAAGCCGTTGTAGAGATTTTGATGTTTCCCCATTCAAAGAAGATTTATTTTAAAGATTCTATTCTGCAAGCTTTAAATATTGCACATGGCTTTCTTTTTTCGTGAGGCGGTTTGGCATCAGGGCAACTTTGTTCCAGGTGGAACATTATAGAAATCAACACATTAGTCTCCGTTTAATTCAACCAATTTGATAATGACTTCAAAAGTCTTGTTATCAGACCTTTAGCTGGATGCGTATGTTTTTGAGTCACTTGAACTGTCTTAGAAGAGTCGCTTCTGGAATCGGACTATACTGGTCCATCAATATGATTTTGATTTATTTAAAAACAACCGGGTCCTGAGAATCATTTGTTCGGTAATCGTGCTACTTTATGTACAGCTCACATTGACAGTTCAACGAGAACATTTGCATTCGTTGCATCACATCATCAACACACGCGCTAACTTTTTCGCAACTCGGATATGATTTACTGTATTTTCCCGTGGCGCCGAAGGTGTACAATGCTTTACACTTAAATGTTAAATCTCGTGTGGAAATTTGC
The DNA here is from genome assembly GCF_018831695.1 of Puntigrus tetrazona. Lineage (NCBI taxonomy): Eukaryota > Metazoa > Chordata > Actinopteri > Cypriniformes > Cyprinidae > Puntigrus > Puntigrus tetrazona. Next base: position 22,895,955 of record NC_056707.1, read on the forward strand.
TGTGTCAGTTCAGTCTGTGATTTATGTATGTGCTTTTATTGCTTTTCTCATCATTGCTATCGAGCCTCAAGTGTTTATCACATTTCTCAGCTTATATGCAGCAATTAGTTTACTCCCTGGAGACATCCATCTAGATCTTCACGAATCCATAATGCGCTTATATATCTACTCACTTTTCACTGAGGAGTCATCATACTCCGTCTGGGGAACCTCATTCAGACGCGCCTGCAAAGTTTCACATGAGCTCACCTGTCCAGTCGTGGTTCAAAATGAAGCTGCGAGCGGGACCGGCCGACTTAAAAGATATCATACATCATCAGATTGCATTCTGGGGACAATGGGATCTGCACTCATTCAAGGCCCAGATTTCCATTTCAATTTTCTGCTCAGTGGAGTTGATGTATGTGGCGAATCGCTCCACAGCCTCGCTCTCCACCGACCCGTTCCATCTTCACACCATTTATTAGCCTGGAATCCCGGTGACCTTGTCTCCCTGCGCTCGCTGACGCCACACCTGCTGTCACCGAGAGCAAAGCGAAGCGCCGGGCCGCAAACCCCAGGACATTACACTTATCTGAATCTAGCGCACTTCAATTTGGTCTGGACTCTGCATCTGGGCCCCATTTCAAGTTGTTGGTGAAACTTTACTTTCACTCACCCCTGGTGAAGAATCGGGGACGACTGAAGTGATGTCAGCCCGCTTTTCTGACTTTTGAATGTACTGATGGTCGTTTGGTGAGACGAAGCACAAATCAGAACAAAATGAATAGTAACAGCAATTAAATGTAAAAATAAATCAATAATAAAAACAATTATTTAAATAAGTAAAGCTTAGGTTAAAATAGATTTAAAGGTGCATTAATGTCAAAATAAAAAATAAGATTAAAATAAAAAAAATTAATTAAAATAGAGCTAACATTCAACAAAAAGCATATTAAAATAAGTTAATAAACTATCAAGTACTGTACTGATATTAATTTATAGGGACTGAAAACCCTATGTGGCTCATAATTTTCAATAAGGGTTATGATTTTGAACAAATATTCAATCTTTTATATATTTTTTTTTTTGGTTTGTTTGTTGGTCTATGGTCTGTTGCTTTCGGGTTCATTAGACGCTATAGCTAAATAACGAGGAGAATGTAGTATGTTCAGTAAAACTTTTAGCACTACAAACCAGTGTGTTCGTAATTACGATAATGCATTCAAATGTAAATGTAACATAAGACACACCAATTTTCAATGTCAAGAAGCAAAACTAACTGTTTTGTACAGCTAAAAATAGCTGGATACGGACGAGTTCGGAAACTATACCCATAGAAATTACAAATGGCCGCCCATTTTTACGTCGGGAAAAAGGTGGATAGCAATGACCTAGCAACCAAAACGATGCTATAACATGAACTGCCAAACACCAGTCACATTTTTTTCAGAAATCTAAATGATATAACGTGATGTGTTTACATGCAAATTCTGATCTTTTGGAAATCTTTCTCATGCTTTCTTTCGCGGACCTTGACGCCAAGAACAGAGCCCTCACCTCAAAACAGAGATCTGTTGGTGTTTGTGCGCGCTTGCATTGATGATTACATTGTTTCCCGTTGTCAAATAAAGCACTACACGTCCGTTCGCTTCACACGAGCATTTAGCTAATGTCCCGAGAGTTAATTGGCCCCCGTTCCCTCTGCCAACCCTAAGCATATTGATCTATAGTAATTACTCTTGAGGTACGACCCGAGAGCCCGCGAAGAGACGTCGTCACAGGAATGGATAACATTTATCTGAGCGCTCAGACCTTCGCGTGCGGCGCAAAATTCTGACGAGGAATTCTTTGAAGCTGACAGAATAATTAAAAACATCGACCCGGCCTCTATTGATGGGTGAGAGAGACGTGGTGGAAGAATGAGAGCGAATTAGCATTTTGACCTTCCTGTTTCAATGGCACGGATGCCCCTTTCTTTCCAGGGCACACGGTGGGCTCAAAGAGACATCACAGACCTCACTCTGGCAAAGGTGCGTTACCGGACAAACGCAGAGAGAGAGATAGAGAGAGAGAGAGATTAACGTCACATTACCTATTCAGCTTCTCATTGCAAACAGTTTCCACAAAGCGAGGGCATATTTGAATATCTAAATTGTCTATGCGGAGCCGGAATGGCAGCTAATGGGTCTTTGTCCTTGTCAGATTTCGGCAAGTCAAAAAGGAGCGCAGAATTCCACCGTTCAATGTGTAACTATTGCGGCTTCCGCGTACCTACCGGCCTAATATTGCAAATCTCAAAAAATACATATATTATATGCTACTGTTATAAAAGCATGTATTGTAATACTGTAATACTTGGACCCTTGGACAGTGTAAAGGTGAGACTGGGGCTAGTTGTCATTTTTTTTACTTCAGCAAATGTGTCTTGGGGTGGGTTTATGATTTAAGTTGTTAAATTTGCTTTAACAAGCTACAGTAACCGGTGTTGAATATTTCCACCCTTATTGCAGGAGTGTGAAATAACATAGAGAAAACACAGATTTACTTGTACAAAATAAACAAACAAACAAAAGATCACTGGTTTTACATGAGCATTAGTATGTTACTGGACAAAATACAGTATTAAAGACTAATATGTAATAAATAATATAGTGACTAATATATAATACATTTTATATTATACTATACACTACATACTACATACATATCCATAACGAATTAGATCCTTGCTACATGCTTTGACGCATCGACACTGTGAAAAGGTATTATCTTCAACCACGAAAATATTCTTTCTTAGTGTTTGAACGAATTTACAATGAATGTTCGCTGAACAGATTTGTTGATGGCGATGTCTGCTACAGTTCCCACTGGCAGCTGATACAAACAATTGCAATTAATCATAATTAATTGTAATTATTTATATACGTTACTCTTGATTTGCTACATTCATATTCTTATATTTTATATTACAGATAAAAAAAAAATATTTAATGTGATAAACATGTATTTTCCTAAATATATACATGCATTTTTTTTGTATTTATAGATACATAATAAATATACACAGCACATACACATGTACTATGTAAACAAAAACCTTTATTTTGGATGCAAATAGCATTTTCCCTTCTTATTTATATCTCAAAAAAAAATTATCTGTAGCCTATTTTTATTTTTATTTTTATTTAATTTTATTTTTAATTTTATTTTTAATTTTTTTATTTTATTTAATTTTTTTATTTTATTTTATTTTATTTTATTTTATTTTATTTTATTTTATTTTATTTTATTTTATTTCAATACCATCTCATAATTTTTGAATCGCAATCAAAGCCAACCTTGAGTAAGTGCAAAGCCCTCGAAACCCTCAGGCTTTGAAATGTTAAGCTGGCCTTCAGATCGTCTCACATCTGTCCTTGAGTAACGGCAGAGCTCTCAAAAACATCATCCAGAATCCACAACCATCGCCGCATTCGCCCCAATAAAATAACTTAATATAAACAAGCGAGTGGTATCGATTCTTCTCAGTGCAAATACTACTCTCTCACCGTGAAATGAATAGTTCACAGCAGATAATTGATAATGCGATACGGCCTTCGGGAAGAATACACTTTCTACAGTAGAGACAACAGTTTTTCTGAGTTGCGCTGTGCTTAAAATCACAGCAGAGCCGAGCGAGCAGCTGCCAGACGACATGATGAATGGGATTCGTCCTGAACTGATGTGCGGATGTGCTGTTGTTTGAGACGTTCGCTTTTGAAGAGCGGCTTTCTGTTGTGATGCATAGCCTGCGCGTTTCACATCGCGCACTGAGGACATGAATCATGTTTCTGTGAGATGTGCTTAAAAACAGGCAGACTCGCTGAATGCGTTTTTTTCTCTGTCTGACGTTTTTTAACGTTTTACTTGTTATCGTGCTTTTTACTGTAATTTAATTCTCCTCGTGCTCGTTCAGGATACTCCTGATAACTGCATCAGAAGAAAATCTGAAAAAAGGAATATTAAATACCTCTCGAGATCCTCGAAATTGATGTTTTATGGCTTTTATTGCATGTCTTTCAGCTTTGAAGTTAAATTAAGACATTTAAAATGTGCAGTCTTCTGAAATAAGACTAAAAATACTTACCCACATTTCTGTCGAACAAGGAGACGTGTTTTTTTTTTTGTTTTTGGCCCATTAAGCCACTTTTCAAAAGTTTGGGGTTCTAAATGTTTAACATGTTTTACATTTTACATTTAAAATACAGTAACAACAGCAATATTGTGAAATATTATTCATACTCTCTTCTATATAAATATATTTTAAAATGTAAACATGATCTTATTTAAAAAACACTTATTAATATTATTATTATTATTATTATTATTATAAGCATTAAAGACAATTTTTTCATACTAATTCTATTAATAAAACGTTTAAAAAAGAACAGCATTTTTTAAATATTAAATATAAATCGTTTGCAATATTATAAATGTCTTTAATGTCACCTTACTTTTTGCCCCAAAAAATATATTTATTGAACATTTTCCAACTTTAACAAAACACACAATTATAAAACACAGTGGTTTAAGAAAAGCATAAGTAAGAAACAGATTTAACCTAACCCACTAAAAAGGAAAGAAAAAATTTATATTTAAAAAAAATTAAGTGGACAAAAAGACTTATTGTCAGCTTCCTAAACAAAAATAATAATTTATTTATTGCCAAAAATAAATAAATAAATAAACAAGACTTAATGACCCAAAACTTTTTAAATAATTGTGTATATATTGGTTCGATATATATGACAAATATGATAACAGAGAATATAAAATTGCCATTTTCATGCCTGGAAATGCCTTAAAAATTCATAAAATGTTTTTTTTGACAACATCATAAGGAAGCCGTTTCAGCCACTGAATAATAAAAAAGATTAATTGGGACAATTTGTTTAACAGTGACTTTTTTCTTATAACTGTGACCCAGAAATTACAAATATAAAATATGTTTAAAATTGTTTTTCTAGTTTTTAGGTTTGGTTTTATCTTTTTTTTAAAGATTAAATCAGCGTCTCTGTGTATTTGCATGAGTGAGATGCTTCACAGAGTGGGCGCTAAACACATTTATTATTTATGCATATTTCTTGGGTTTGACTGTGGCCATCCTTGCTGTCCTTTGTCAAGGGCTTACTCCCTGTGTGTGTGTGTGTGTGTATTGACAGCGGCTCTAGATCTGGCAGTCTCATTGGTGAGGTGAGAGGGTGTGCTCATCTGTGGCGTTAATAAGACTGTTCCCTTGCCCGTGTGTGACCAGCGTGCGGCTGTCAGTCAGAGCCGTAACCAGCCGTACAGCATTAATTCACTCTGTCTGCGGAGGAATGACCATCCCGCTCCGCTCCATTACTCTCTGTGACCCTGGGCCGAAGGAGGATGGCCGCAGGATTAAAGTCTGTCACCTCGCCTCCCCTTCATTCAGCGCACTCAGCAACTCCTGACTCATAGTCATAAAGCTGCTTTTTCAAATCCTGTTGAAATTTTTCCAGCGTTTTCTGAGCTTCGGGCCCACCTCTTCAGCAAAACCTCCAACGGATGCAGCGCGGTGCATTAATGCGTTTGGCAGATGCTTTTTGCAGATTGCGGTGTTTGTAACCTCCGTTTAATGTGTTAAATATGCTCCAAAATAGTTATGCATATTCTAACCTCAGTCTAACGATGCAAGATAGTTGACTTTTGAACCATCTGTTTAGATACGGTGACCCACGTGCATACAGTTAGTTTGTGCAGCGTTATTAAAAAAACAGAGAGCATCGATAAAAAAATATGTTGCAATTATTTGTAGGTTTTAGAAAATTAGTGACTGTAAATACCTACCATGTGCTTTAAGTAGCGATATATCCTTCCATAAGATGTTACGTTTCTTTAAGTCTAGTTTAACTGAAAAACATCAGTCAGAAAAGTTGCTATAACCGGAAAACAGCAAAAACCTGCCCGAATTGATCTATCATTTTAATTTTATTTTATTAAATTGTATTTAATCAATTAATACCATCATTTGTTTGCTTTAACTGTAGTGTGTTTAATAGCTAGTTAATGACAAAATAGTTCCACAAATAAGGCGGATTGCATCACTTTTGCAATTTGATTTATTTTTGTGCTCATTTAGAGCATTAAGTTATTGGTTATGACATTGGTTTCGGCACACAGGGCGTTCTGCCATCTAGCGTTTACTCTGTGTCATTGCATATAGGAAAAAGTTAGCAGTCCTCGTTGTGTCGATTCTTATTTTGCTTCCTTGATCTCTTTACAGATCACAGAAGTCGTGCCTTTTAAATCCTTGCACGATAGCGGATGGATTTTTTGCCTAGCTTACTAGTCAATGGACTTCAAGCAACTGATTATTCCTGCTGATCACTTTGCTTTTTACCTGATGTTGCTTAAAAGTCAAGCGAAGCCAGAGGCAAAATAAACCCTCACTGTTTCTCATACCTTCATAACTATTTCACCGTTAAAGCAACGCACACGGAAACATTACTACAACCGACAGGCTTTATTTAAAGCGAAATACTGCCAGTTGCACAAAGAAACCTGTATATTGCGTACGAGTCTTGAAAAAGGGTAGCTGTCGTCCGTCACAGATCATCATGATCCTCGTGTTCGGCGTTGAGCAGGATCTTGGCTTTTATCATGTTCTCCGCCACTGCGCGCAAAGAAAGATAAGGGAAAGGGAGGTGACTAACTAATGAGCGTAGTAAATATAAAATATTAACTTTCAGCATTAGCACGCCGACGTGCATATGAGGAGGCCGAGCGAATAAACAAAAGAGCAGCTCGGTTCCGCCGATGGGAGCCAGAGCTCGACAGCATAGAGCCGGAGCCTCTCAGCGGAGCTCATTAGACAGAAAGACACTCACAGAAGTCCACGTCGCTCGGCTCGTACGCGTACATTCGGTTGGCGTATTTTCCAGCAATGTCAGCCCGCACAGTCAGTGATGGGTCTGGGTGGAAGAGGAGAGAAGACGGAGGAGAGCGAATCTCATCAAAACCCCAAAACAACTCGAAACGTATTTCACACAGAGAATACGAAACCGGGGGGATCCGGATTTGAAAGGCAGTGCAATAAATAGGCCTGATAATATATGTTCCTGCAGCACAAAAGCAGTCATAAGAAGCACTGGGTTTGGCCAACAATACTGGGTCAAAAAATGCATGGCAAGAATCATTAAGATATTAAGTAAAGGTATTATGTGCCATAAATGTATCAAAACTTTATTGTCGATTAGTTATATGCACTGCTAGGGACTTCATTGGGACAACTTTAAATGGGATGTTCTCAATATTTTGAGTTTTCATCATCAGATTATAGATTTTCAAATACTTGTGTTTCGGCCGAAAAAATGCCATATCCAAAAAAACCCATCAACTTAAGCTTATTTATTCAGCTTTCAGATGGGGTATAAATCTTAGTTTCAAAAAATGCACACTTTAAAAAAATAAGGTTTGTCACATATGGTATGTAAATACATTCAAATGTAAATATAATATAATATAATATAATATAATATAATATATATATATATATATATATATATATATATATATATATATATATATATATATATATATATATATATATATAAAATATAATATACAATATTTTCAGATGTAATTTATTCCAAAGCTGAATTTTCTGCAGCAGTCTTCAGCGTCGCATCGTTATGCTGAATCATTATCAATGTTGAAAACAGTTGTGCTGCTTGATTTTTTTTTTTGTTCAGATAATGATGTATTTCTTTCAGGATTCTTTAATGAATATAAACTGAATTATTATAAATAAAAATTGGTAGCACTTCACAATTAGGTCTCATTTGATAACTACGTTCATTAACATTAACAATGAAAACTACTTTTATTAATCTTAGTTAATACCGATTCCAACATTTACAAATACATATTTAAGGGTTTTTAAATTGTGTATCTATTAATGATACAACATAAGCTTAACAAAAATGAGTAAATGCTCTTGTAACAATGTATTGCTATTGTTAGCTAATGCATTAAATATGGTTTATAAATGGAACCTTATTATAAAGTGTAATTAAATCTTTTCCACCATTATAAATGTCTTTTTAATTAAACGTATCCTACTTAAAATAAATGATTAATTTCTTTCATTTGACATCAAGACTGGAGTAATGGTTAAAAATTCAGTTTTGCTATCATGGGAATACATTTAAATAACATTTAAATTTTAAATCCAATTTGTTGAGCATAATATCGTTCCTTCAAAATCAATGTGAAGTTTGCAGAGACTGTGCCTTGTGTTTACTATTTATTGTTTTTTTTTTGCTATTGAAATCCCATTAATTACACAGTTATGATTATACAATATTGTCAGATAATCCCTTCTTGGTAAGTCATTACATTGAACTCTTTAATGGTGAAAACTCACCAACAAACATGATCCTGGGGACATAGAAGCCATCGGGGGCCAAATGAGTGTCGGTGGTCTCATGCTGAAAATCAGTCACAGAGATTAGTAGCTTATTCTTGCCGTTTCAGATGCATTTCTCTTTTCGGCGTCTGCTGAATATTTCAATATTTGTACTTCTATATGATAACAATTTTTGTACCACTAAATTGAGCATGATGAAATCTGATTTAGCCAGCCTTTGAATAGCTTGGTGTTCAGCAAAAGCCTTTTTCAGAGCTAAAAGAAAGCAAATGGAGAACAGAACAGGAATCAATGCATTTTTGCACACAGCTCAAATCAAACATGTGGTATTTTCAGACTGTGATTCAAACCTGGGGTGTTCAAAATAAATACACTTAAAAACTGTAATCGATTAAAATAATGAAATTACATTTTAAATAAACATGACAAAAATTGAAGATGTAAATAATAATAAAAAAAAAAAAAAATAAAAATATATATATATATATATATATATATATATATATATATATATATATATATATATATATATATATATATATATATATAAAGAAAATCTATTTACTTTATTACATTACATGGCATTTAGTAACGTAATCTTTGTTTATTTGTTTGTTTTCTATATATACATATAAAAATATATAGTTTCCATTAAATATTTGGCGTGATGATGATTTCGGGGATCAATGACATCTAAAAGATTCAACTCGTCTGTTAATTTATTATACAGGTTTGTTATTTATGAGAGTATTTATGAGTTATTTGTTTAAGCACCCTTACGTGGATCAGTGAAACAAAGAGTGTATCTACACTCTTAAAAAAAGATGCCTTAAAAGAACATTTTTTATCCAAATAGTTCCTATAATTTCTTCAAAGAACCTTTGACTGAATGGTGAAAAAATGCTTGTTCTATAGCAACATATAGCCGGTTTATTTAAGAGTGAATGCATTTTATTTCATTACGGTGGGAGATGCAAACCTTTACTGTGTGGACAATCCTCCAAATGATGAATGATCATCAGGGGCTTCTTACTACGATAAACCAGAAATATGGTATAAACGCATTTAAAGTGAGAACGGCATTTTTAAGTCTTAAGTCTTAAGTCACCTTTCAACCGCTTTGGTCAGTCCTTCTTCATACGTCTGAACCCAAGTGATGTCATCACCCCAACCTGAAAAAAAAAACGCATACGGTCAATTTCCCGCAGCATCTACAGACTCAACCGGCCTCTGTTCGAGCGTGAGCTGTTCACTGGTACCTCTCGATAAAGTCTGGACTGTCTTTTTTTTCCTTTGAGTGGAGACATCACAGAACACGAGAAACAAAAGCGTTACGCAGATCATCCAGCGCTGCATGACTGTACCTGTCATGTGTCCTGAGGAAAGAAGACAGGATAAAAAGAGAAGTCAGATGTGACTAATGCTCTGTTTTTAAGGTTGGGTCCACCTACTGACGTTGCGCCACATTCTGTTAAATAGACGACAGGAGCAGTTAAACTGGACAAACACGCTCGTGAGACTTTGTTCTGAGTGAGTGATGAACGCTCACCCGATTGCTACATTGCGTTTTAATTTATAAAACTATCAGGTACGGTTAAAACCCAATGATACTGATGATCAGTCGCACATGACTATCCTGGAAAAGTGCAAACCGAAAGTAAAGTTTTAGCTTGATCTGCGGTCTCTGGACTGAAATGCAAAAGAAGCCCATGCATGTAAAATGAGAGGGATGACCAAGACAGTTCTTCGTAGCGCTTTTATATAAGTTCAGACTCAAATCACTTAAATAATTGCATGAAATGAATAAAATGGCAAGTAAAAAAAAACCTACCCGAAGTGAAACAGGTGAACCAGATTTACCGTCCCTCTCTTCAAGCCGACAGCAACTACTACTCTGTATCACAGGCATTTTTATAGTCACACTATGTGTAACCTCCCAAACAGGTTTTGCATGCAGGCTGTGCAGAATTCCTCTCACGTTTATTTAGCCAATCACAGAACATCAACGGACGTCATCTACTGTATAGTATCAACTGATTGTTTTTTTTTTTTCATGTGAAGATCCCTGTGGTTTCTTAGGTCATATTGTCATAGAAAACGCTTATGCGGTTTGAGTGAACTTTATAATCACATATTTTATGCGTGCAGTTGTGCAACAAGCTCGGCGACCTGTCTGTTTTAGGTGGAGTCCTGCATTCTTGTTCATTAACCTGTATGTGTATTTTTGTGAATTGAGGATATTAATATTGGCGGCCCAGTGCTGTTTTAAAAGTATTGGCCTCTAAAGACTTCCCAGCTGAGATGAGTAGCATTTTTGTTTGTTTTAATCTGCGTTATTTAGTTCTCTATTCAGTGTTATATTGTTTAGTTTAGTTTTGCAACTTTTGCACTGGTTTTCTCTAAACTTTTCTACAGACCCCATAGATATTTTTTGGCTATAACTTTGAAAACTATTATATTGTGAGCAAATAAAATAAATAAAATAAAAGTGTTCGTTTTTTTAAGATTATTATTATTATTTGTTATATCACATATTTGCTTCTTTTTAAAGTAACTGATTAATTAATATCTCATTTATTTTATTTAAAATTTAAAATTACTTATTTTCACAAAATGTTCATATATATATATATATATATTTCCCTATCAAAATTATAACTTTTCTATATTAATAAGGAATCATTATTAACAAGCCTTATTAGCTAAGGCTTGTTATTAATAACTAAGACATGAATACAAAAATAGGATATGCAAATATTAGTTAAAAATGATATAATCTGGATTCTATAATCTAATCTGTATTTCTTTTAAATGTTTTAACTATTTGTTAAATTGTGTATTTGCATCTTTATTAATTAATTTAAATTAAAAATTACATTATTTAGGCAATTTAATGATTAATTAATGTGTGTTTACACCATGTTTAATATTATTATTATTATTATTACATTTATTTTTGTTTTGGTAAACAATGCATGTATTAAAATAATATTTTTAAGATAATGCATGAATAAATATTTATGAATACATTAGTCAAAAATAATATTATCTGTATTCTTCCAGTCGGTTTGTGCAGGTAAAAATTATGTTTATTCCAGTTATCCTGCAACATGAAAAAAGTCCTGACATAAATTTAGACAGCTACTTTGTTCTACTGTTGTTTGTTGTTGTCATGGACACCTGTAGCCCTTGACGAGCGCCTGGATTCCGCGCAGGCGCAGAATCCGCCCAGCGGAGGATTGTGGGATAGAAAGCTATCGCCAGGGCAACAGTAGAGTTTAGCGAGCGGAAATCTGCAGCTAGCAGAACAGTAACGGCGATCAATTATTAAAGAAACATCTTTTACCCCAAATACCGTTTTAGTTTGTTGCCATGAACGAATCTGTAGCCAAAAAGACCCAGGAGACTCTGGGAAAAGTGATCAAAAAGCCTCCTCTGACAGAAAAGCTGCTCAGCAAACCGCCGTTTCGATACCTGCACGACATCTTCAGTGAGGTGAGTTGCTCGAAACGTTAGTCTTAAGTCTGACATAAGTGCTCTTTTAGCGCGTTCACCGTCTAAGCGCTCACCTTTATACTTCAAATCCAGTTTATAGGTCTCAAAACGCTAGCCTGCTAATGTAGCCTGCGCGTAGTGTTCAAAAAGATGACATATAAATCTGAATACGTGATTGCCTGATGTGTAAATATGTCATATTAGCTTTAGTGTTTGAACGGCTGGAGATTTGTTTTAGTTTCGGAGTGTAGATGATGTTGGTGTTTTGACGGTGGCTAGTAAGCTAAGTAATACATTGTACTATTGCAGTAAATGTTAAAACACTCAGCAATATCGTCTTTCTTCTGTCTGAGTGTCCATTCAGAGCTCTCGTTGAGCTGTTTACCTGGTTACTAGGCATAGCTCCACACGGTTATGCAAACAAAACCTGAGGGTTTGCGATGAAGCAGATGATCTCGACATAATTATAGGATATACTAGGGGGTAGAAAATAAGGGGGAAAAGTTTGGCAACTTTTTGTGCTGTTGATTTTGTAATTAGGAGTATATTTCCTCAATAAATGGCAACAATTGCTAAGAAACAACAATATCAAACATTTTTTTTCCCCATACTTGAATACCACACACTGAAGAAATTAAAATGAGAGAATCGGAAATGCAGGGATGATGATTAATAATAACAGTAATAATTAATCTTATATCCCTTTAATGCCGTTTTAGGATGAAATCCGTATGCATATGTATGTCAAAAGTCATTTCTAGCATCTAACCGAATGCCAAGATGTTATGATCGTCAGAAACAAATCCGTTCTGTCAGGTGTGGGCAAACTTTTGGTCTTACAGGTAAGTTCGGTAAAGACAGTATTAGGTAGAGGACAGTTAAGGATGTGTGGGTGTGTTTGTGTCCAGGGATAGGCCCAAGGTTTGTAAGCTCAGCTAAGATTAGCTAGACAGATAGAATCACACACCGTCTGTCCACTGTATGCATACTATATGCTTCTCTCGGAGTATACGTGTCACGGTGTAATGTTGTGTTTGGTTGCATTTTGTTTTCATCCTAAATGTTTGTAAATTATTTCTCCATCATTATATGTTGCCATTAATGTGAACCATTTACAAAAGTGATGAAAACTTTGTAGCGCTGCCTACTGAGTGGTCCAAATCGATCACTTATGAGGTACTATTTCACCTTGAATGCTCTTAGAAGGAGGTGGACGAGAAGGCAGTCATTATATTTTCAGCCATTACTTTATATGTGATTATATATTTGGATTAAAAAAAATTTGGTTGTAAAATTTTTTTTTTTTTTAGGTAATACGTACCACAGGCTTTATGAAAGGACTTTATGGAGAAGCAGAGATGAAGTCCGATAATGTGAAGGTAATATTTCCGCGATTCAATTCGATTACGATTATCACGCCAGCTATTTGATTCAGTTCAATATCGCAGTGCATCACGATTACATCGAATTTATTTTAAGCATTTTTATGAAATTCTATAAGCAGGCTGCTTTTTTAAAAATAATTATGTTATGTTATGTTATTATTTTATTAATATATATAATTAATTAATTATTGTTAGGAATTAAAAGTAGGCCTAAATATAGCTTCCAAACATACAAGCTAATAAAATATAATAAAAGACGAGAAAGAAAAAGCACTTTTATTAACTGGGAGTGTTAAGTATCAAAAGTTTACAGACAATTACATTTATGGGTTTTTCTTTTTTAATTGCCATTTAATTATTACACGTAAGATCATAGACGCTGGCCGCTTTAATGGACTGCTTTCAGACTAATGCACGCTATTCCCACATATCAGATGTTTTGTCCTTTTCTCAAAACATAACTGTTTATAACGATTTTGTATCATAAAAGATGCAAGTTCGGTTCACTGCTCCTCGACCTTCAGGACAAAGTTTGTCGTTCATCGAATACGTACTGCATTAAAAAACTTCAGAAATGAAAGCATACGAGTAAAAGACAGCGAGTGGACGTGAAGCGATGCACATGCGTCTAACAACGCTTATTCTGTGCAGTGAATCCCGCCTCGTTTGAAATAGAAAGTGCATTTTAATACTTGTGTGATAAGCGCATATGCAAATGAAATCATGGGCTATGATCGATTATGGTCTACTCAGTTAGAATGGCGCACGTCTGCATCGCTGCAGCTAACAATTTTGACACCCCTAGAAGGTAAGTTACCAAAATTGTCAACATTTGCAGGAATGTACAGGTACAAGTTATGCTTATAATATAAATAAAAAAGCAATTTATATGTAAAATAAATGCTGTTTTGTTTTGTTTTTGTGCGAGCAATTAATCCAAGAGACCAGAAAAAACACGTCACGGTTACCACAAACACATTAAACAGCCAGACTGCTTTTAACAGCAATAATAAGGAATAAATTGCATTTTAAAATAAATGAAGTTGTAATCGTATTTCGCAGTACTACTGTTTTACTTTATAGTAAACGCGGAGAGCGCTTAGATTAAAAAATCTTACAAGCCTAAGCTTTTTAGCTGTTGAATTATATTTTGTCCAAGCTTGAATCGTATTCTTTAAAGCTTTAATTTATTTTCACAGGGAAAAAATAACTTGGGTGCACCTTTAAGAGGTATTTTAGGCTACGTGTGCATATGTAGATGTGCAAAGCAGACACTTATTTCTTGCTTATTACAGTACTACCTTACCATCATATGACAGTTTCACGTTCCTCTCCAATTAATCCACCTACTTGGCAGTGATACATCACGTTACAGTTGACCTCTCGTATCTACCTGATCTTCTGCCTCATTAAGTGCTCTTGGATTCTATAGCCACGGTATCTCAGACTTCCACTCCGCTGTGTTTTTTTGCTGTTGAGGTGTTGACATTGATCAGATAACTAAGCGTAACTCGACTCCCCATTTAATTAGCGTGCCAAAGTCCCACGTCGCGGTGAGTCATGAGGTGTGATAAATCTCCCCGTTAAAAGCTTCGTACCTTTAACTAGCTTTACTTGGATCGGTATCGGTGACCCTGTAAGAGATGCAGGTCACTAGCTCACCGCAGCGCTTCGTGCGCAAAATGAGGCGTTCGTGTCTGATCCTTCTCCAAACGTGGGGCAGTCTGAAAGAGCTCTGGCCTTTGATGTCCCAGCATGCATAATAAATGACCTCTCCACACCTGGGCGAAGCAGGACGGCCTGGCGGTATAACATGACAATGTAATGTTTTGATAGCGCCGCTTTTCAGGGGAATTTACGTACTCACAGCTGTCTATACATAATAACTTGGACAGAAGGAAGCATCTTGATGCCAAAAATTACACAGAAAATCCACCTATTATTTTGTAAGAGTCATAATAATTATATAATTGTTTACAGATGTACTAGTTTTGAAGCTTTGTATTGTCTTTCTGATTTATGCCGATGTAATATAAAAAATAAATGTGAATCCTTTTGTATTGAATTAAGGAATTTCACAATTAAGAATAATGGGAATTAAATATTCTGATATGTCTGGACTCATTATGCTAGATAAAGTATGGAGAGAAAACCTGCTTTATGTCTAAAAGCATACATTTTAAAAGCTCCTAAAATTATTTTCCGCTTTATGCAAAATCTGTTTTTTTTTTTTTAATGTTGATATGCATGTGACATGAGTATGTTTTCATAAACTTTGCATGTTAGAATGATTTCGGAAGGAGGCACTCAAGACTGGAGTAATGCTGTAAGGAATTTAATTTAGCTGTCACAGAATAAATTATGTTTTCAAATATATATTAAATTGTAATGATATTTTACAGTATTATGTTTTTTACTGTAAAATGTGCTTAATTGTCTTATTGTCGTGAATGCATCTTAATCGTCTTAAAATTAGCTTCATTTAATGCAAATGAATATTTTTACATTTTGTGTTGCAATGTATGTGACATATTTTTTATTTTATTTATTTATTTTTTTTTGTGATTTTTTTTTTTTTTGGTGGGGGATTTTAGTGATAAGCTTTATGAAACATTCCTTTCACATGGATATTGTGCAGCCAGTAGCTGGATATTAAACACTGCTGAGTGTGTAAAATCATAACACATCACATCAGCATACAGGTTGTTCTGCCGCTGGGACCTCATTAGGAACCTCATGAAGTATGAAAGCATTAAATGACAATACGAACAGTTGCACTTCATCATAACCAACAATGCAGAAATACAGAAAAAGAGGGTTTAATGGAGTGGATGCATCATCAAGCTGCTGGTTATGATGTATGTACTGTTTTCTTCAAAGCATCAGGATAACTTTAGGTTCATTGTGTAGAGTGAAATTAAGACTAAGCTATATTAACAAAACGACAACAGCAAAAAACATTTGGTGGTGACCAAAAAGATAATTTTAAATCAGTTAAAAAATAATTTTCTTGACGTAACATGTTTATGCAACATTTAATCAGGAAATCTGAGACCGATGTTCTGTCAGAAAGTTTTAAACACACCCAAGTGCCACACAAGTTTTAAGAAGCATTTACAGAATGAGACAAACACCACAGATGATTTACATAAGATGAAGTTACAGTCATCTTGGTTATTATTCAAATTTGTTATATTTGCCCGCATTTATTTGGTCCAAAAAAAGACAATAACATTGTTATTATTATTATTATTATTATTATTAATAATAATAATATTTTAGTTATTTTTTAATATTGGCATATATTTTAAAAAGTAATTTATTCCTGTTATTTTTCATCATTACTCTAGTATTCAATATCACATTTTCCTTCAGAAATCATTTTAATATGCTGCTTTGATGATCAGGAAACATTTTTTGTTGTTATTAATGTTGAAAATAGTTATTTTGCTTAATGTTTAGGGATTCTAAAAGATCTATTATAATATACAAATACAATAATCTATTAAAATATGCAAATGTCTTATCATATTTGGTCAGTTGAATGCGTCCTTCCTATATAAAAGTAAAAAAAAAAGTTTTGTCTTATATACCCAAAAAAATAGATTTTCTTAAAACATAAAAACAGTTTCTATATCTTTCAAAATGTACAGAATTCTAAATATATCACATATTATAGATCAATTCGAATAAGATGATGTTTGTTTATAATTTCAATGAAAGTAAATTAACGTCACTGAGAAGTATATTTTTATACTGGATGGATGCATGTTGATTTTTCTAAGTGCCTGCCTTAGCATTTGTCCAATGGCTGTTTTCTGCATCCTTACTGATCCCAAGCAGAATTCCAATTCAGCTGTGCTAGCAGTAACAGCATTAGCTTATGCAGCGGCGTGTGTTTCAGGTGGACTACCTGTTTGTTTGGGCAAGTGTTCGAGACTTGTTTGAGAATATACATTATGTTTGCAATTCTGTTTCAACTTCTGTATTCTCTTGTACCCTTCAGGACAAAGACTCAAAAATAGTGTTCCTTCAGAAGGCCATTGATGTTGTGATGCTGGTTAGCGGAGAGCCCTTGGCTGCTAAACCCGCTCGAATTGTAGCCGGACACGAACCAGAGAAGACCAACGAGCTGCTGCAGGTCATTGCTAAGTGCTGTCTCAACAAGGTCAGTCTTGCGATTAAAGACCACTCAGCTACAATGCTTCTATATGGCAGGATTCGCTCAAAGCCATTTAACTAGTGAATGACTCAAAACTAATGATGTCTAAGCAAGGGGTAATTTATAGACGTATTCATTTAATTGCACCCTTGAGCTTTTCTGAAGGTTAAGGAGCGATGGAACATCGCCAGCAGCGTTATCAGGGGAACCCACTGATGCCTGCAGGGCAAAGAGCAGGTGCGAAACATCGAGCTGAATGACAGCTCTGCTGCTCTACAGCACATTGGGATATTTTATATGTTGCAAGAGAAAAAGACTTGAGAACACAGTGGTGAAAGTTGCTGTATGGCTAAAGATTATGGTGCGACAGGTACTGGAAAACCGACAATCCTGTTCTGTCACTTTTGAGCAAAATTTTTGACCTTTTATTGCTACAGGAGGATTGTAGGTAGCTCCGAATGGTAGCATTTTTTCACCTGTGGAATGCAAAAGAATGCATTTTGAACAATGTCGTTGTTGCACTTACAGAATGGTAAGGGGCTGTTAAACTACAAGGATAAAAAATACCATAAAACTGTCACACAAATAGTCCATAATACATTTTATGAAGTCAAATGATAGCTTTCTGTGAAAAGCAAACCAAAAATAAGTGGGCAATAAAACTCAAGTACAAAAAAACCTCAAACTAAGTTAAAGTTAAATGCATATATATACACACACACACACACACACACACACACACACACACACACACACACACACACACATATATATATATATATATATATATATATATATATATATATATATATATATATATATATATATATATATATATATATATATATATATATATATATATATATATATATATATATATATATATATATATATATATATATATATATATACACATATATACACATATATACACATATACACACATATATATGTCAGCCGGTCATGTCAAATTGTTTTGTATAGTGCTCTTCACAAAACACATTGCTTCAAAGCAGCTTTACAGAAAGCGATACTCTGTGCACATATATTTAGCTGATTTTTTTTATCCAGAGTGACTAATAGTCCATTTATTCCACTGAGATCATTAACCACCATGCTGTAAGATCTTACTGAGGGTTGCTTGAGTCTTGTGTTCAATATATCAAGCTATTGTTAAACATTGTGTTCTGTCCTTGTTCCAGCTTCCCAGCGATGAGGCTGTTAGACGAGTGTTAGCAGGAGACAAGGTAGATCAGAAGGGGAAGCCCAGCACCTCCAGGTCCCAGGACAAGGAGAACAGAGAGGGCAGGGAGCACCACCGAGACCGTGAGGTGAGACCTGCTTGAGGCTTTGACCCGGTGACATTTCCAGCTGAACCAGACTTTCCTGTTGTCTTATATCAATTTTTCATTCATTAACTTGTCTCCCTTGGGCTTTTTATTTGAGTCATGGAATTATTAAGATGTTTGGGGGATGATGGAGATGTTATGAAAGTGATCATTTAATTTATTATCTGGATGTTGTCCAGGAGAAGAAGGGCATCAAGGAGAGCAGCGGTAGCAGAGAACAGAAGGATCCAGATCAACCGAAAGATCAAGAGAGCAAGAGGGACGACAAGGACCGTCGGCGAGATGCTGATAGGACAGACAAGGGACGCGAAAGAGACCGGACAAAAGACAGAGACAGAGACAAGGACAAGAGCCGGGATCGGGAGAAAGACAAATCCAGAGACAAGGAACGGGAGAAGGACCGCAATAGGGACAAGGAGAGAGAACGAGATAAAGAGAGGGATAAGAAAAAAGAATCTCACAAAGACAGAGAACGAGACAAGGAGAGAGATCGCGAGCGCGAGAAAAGACGGGAGAGAGAAAAAGAACGACACAGAGAGACTGACGAGAAGATAAAGGACAGAGGCGATAAAAAGGTTTGCTCACATGATTTCATGATTGAGAACCACGGTGACAAAATAATCAATTTTACCAGCCTTATCCCTAATCAGATTAACTCACTTGCATTCAAAGAGAAATAATGTTTTGGAATTTGAACATAAACAAAATGAATTGCATTCTGCACTATTTCTAGACCTTAAAGCAAATTTCTCTAACATTTAAACATAAAAGTCTCACTCAGTACTTAATAACTGCCGGTCTTCTTCCATAGATCAAAGCAGCGGAGGAGATCGGCAAACCAAAGCCTCACCCAGAGGTTGCAAGTAAAACACATGAAGCCAAAGCAGATGAGGTAAGATTGATTGCTCTCGTAGCCTGCGGTTACGCCCTTTACATTTGTTCTGTAGGCACAGGCCATCATCAAGGCTGGTTGACGTAACATTCCTCATAGTTTATTGTTCTTGTCTTTGTTCCTGTGAATTGGAGGCCGAGGGTGGTGAACTGGAGGTACGAGTCTTTTGTGATGTCAGTGACTGATTGGCTTTGCTGTAGAATAATGGGTGTTTTGCATATTTGGCGTTGCGCAAGGAGAATCTTTATGGTGGAATTTCTTTCTAACACCCAGGTTGAGATATTAGTAAAATTAGTAAAATTAGACCTGCCGGAGTAACATTTTAATATTTCTTTTAATTTTAAATCGTTTTAAGTGTCAATATACAGCACTGCTTCCAAACATTTGTAGTCCGTATTCCATTTTAATATGCCATTTTAATAATTTGCTTTTAATAAATATACCTTACTATTATCAGTGTCGTAAACGGTTGTGCTGTGAGATATGTTTGCGGACACCTTGATTAAGTATTAAGAAAGTTCAGAGTTAATAAAATAAAATAAGTACAGGGAAAAAGGACTACTGGTGACAAGAGGCAGAAGTATTTATATTTATAACAAATCACTGTAAATAATAACAATATCCAAAGAAACAGCAATGCTTGGATGTTGCATTTCTAGACAATGTTAACTTGTAGGTTTTTGTGCACAGACAATAGAAAACAAGATGCATGCTCATTCTCACTTCAACAATATACCGTATATATACTCCTGCTATTTTTAACAGTGAGTTAGGCAGATTATGTCACAATTTCCCACAAGTTTCCCACAATTCTCAGTTTTGTTTTGTTTAGTTTTTTCGGTAGTTTCTGTTTTAGGTCTGTTCAAATCCCTAAAGCGTTTTACTTTACTTTAGAAAGTGTCTAAAGTTTTGTCGCTTCATGTCCATGTGTCTTTGCAGCTTCAGTAGCTTCTCATTTAGAGCAGTAAGTTTTTTTTTTTTTGGCTACATAAATGTTGAAGTCTTAAGGCCCTTGCTGCGCTTTGTTTTGTCTCCATTCAGCCTACAGATCTCTCTGAAATGCAGGTAATTTCTGTTTGTCCCAAGAAGTTAAATGTTATCCGCATTTTCTTATTGGCCGATTTTATTTGTGCAACAGCAGCCCAGAAGATGAATTCGTCTTTGAGGGTCTGTATAGAAAGAGGGCTCACGTGTTTATTGGCTAATGTCAGTTTAAGTGCTCCGCAGGAGAGGAACTCCTAGTGTAAATGTATGGAAACTAATGTCTTTCCTCATTCCTTTCAGATTGAGAGTCCTTCCCGGATTCCGAGGCCCTCATCGGCTAAAGGACAGCGGCGGTGGCCCAAAACGGGAGGTCAAGGTACTAAATATCTTACTTAACAGACCCTATTAATTATTGATGTACAGTGCCTTAATGCATTGTTGCATGACATGTTTAGTTGTTTCTTGCAGCACAGCAGATATTGTTTATTGTGATCAGTCTTAATGACATGAATTATGTATCTCTGTTTCAGATGAGACTGATAGTGAAGGAGGTAAGATTTGTTTTCATTAGTAAGAGCACTTTTTTTTTATACTCAACACAATTTTTTATACTAAATATGACATAGTAGTTTTTGTCTGCCAGATAATAAATATATTAGTTATTTTTCTCTTCTCTAAAAGAGAAGCCAATCATATTTCATAATGCTTTAAAGTACACCTGCATGATGTAAACTTAAATTCTTTCTTTTCTTTTTCTTTTTTGGCTGTAATATAATTAATCAAATCTTGCCACAGTCCAGATTGGCACTTTTGTTTTATAGAAGCTATTTTAATATGGCTATATAGCAGTAACAAGAACAGAAATGAATAAATAGATAAGTAAAATATTAATTATAATAATTGAATAAATTACAATGTATTGAAAGAAAGTAAATTTAGATAAATACAAATGCTGTTTTTGATCAAATTCTAAAAAATACAAGATTAAATTGCAAATTTGGGAATATTAATGGTGCGTGTTGCATTATTAAATGCATGTTATGCAACTCAAACATGCTTATTTCTGTGGACCGAGCCGCTCCGATTCACCTGACCACACCACTTGTGTGTAAATGAACACAAAATATACAACACTAATTTTTCTTTCTTTCAGAAGGGGAAGCCCCTTCAGCAGAGAAACCACTACCCTTAGAGAACGGAGACATTGCAGATTCGGTGCCACCTCAAACAACACACAGGTTTGTTCCTTTTTTTTCCTTTGTTCCTTATTTCTTAATTAGTGGTAATGATCCCGTGAGTGTGTTGATTTAAAGATAAGAATGGCTGCATTTCCATCCAATGATAACACAGTAAGCCGGTGTGATAATGTGCTGAGGTGTTTGTGGGTGGATGGAGTGTCTCATATATGCCCCCTTGAGAGATTGTCTGGCAGCGGAAGCCTCTGATGCAAATCCCTCACTTTCACTGCGCTGTACCGCAAGATCTAACCACAAGATATCACTCTCATTCAGATCATTACTCTTGGTTTTCGAGATTGTTTTTGTAAGCATTTACCCATATAGGAACGTCCTGTTACTTAAACTCCCTTCGCATGCGTACTTGGCAAAGAGCACTTGTACGTTTCCTGTGTGAATGTATTTGTTCTTCTTTTGTTTGAATGTTTATGTGTGTAGAAGGTTACCGCGGCCTAGCAGCGCTCGACCGGCAGCCCCCCGCGTCAAACGACAGGAGAGCTACACTGATCACGTGACCCCGGCGGAGAGGTGAGAGATCGCGCTCATCAGGCTCTCAGTTTCTCACTTTATATTAAAGCAGCAAGCCACAAGCGGGCTACATTTCAGTGGTTTTACTTTAGGCAGGGTGTTCTTACCTGTAACACCCCCTTAACGTTTTCTAACAGGGAGATAAACCATTCAAAGTTAGGGCATGGAAAAAAGGTATTATTTTTTTTTTTTTGAAGAAGAAGAAGTCTCTTATGCTCTTCAAGATTGTATTTATTTGATCTAATACAGTGAAACGGTATTATTGTGAAATATTAATGCAACAGAACATTTCACATGGTTCTACAGAATTGTATTTTTTTTTTTTTCATGAATAACTCAGTTTTAATTCCTTTTATTATTTTCAGTATTGAAAATAGCTGTGCTGATTAATGTTTTTTATGAAAAGTGAAACATTTATTTTCAGGGTTATTTAATGAACAGAGAGTTAAAACAAGCATTTACAATTTTACTAAATATTTCAAATAAATGTCTTTGCTGTCACTGTAGTGCATTTATGTACCAATCATCAATTTACCATACCATACTAGTATCAATTTATATTTATATATTTATCTATCTATCTATCTATCTATCTATCTATATCTATATATATATATATATATATATATATATATATATATATATATATATATATATATAAGATTATATATATATATATATATATATATATATATTTTTTTTTTTAAGTCATTAAAGTCATTAAGAATGAATGTTTTTTTCTCAGGCTGGGCAGTGGCAAGACCCCTGCGACTGTGATTTTGGATGGAAGGAAGCTTTCTGAAGATGAGGATGATGAAGATGGGCAGTTTGTGGTGGAGGAGGCATCTGCTCCTCCTCCTGACATACCTGAAATTGAGGTAGTGTAGACGCGCTGTATAAGAGCTTATTAGCAAAAACAGATAACATAGTTTTTAACAATTCTTAAAAAAATCATGTTTTTTTGTTTGTGCACTCCAATTAATCTCAGTCAAACCTAAACTGGGTTATCCTGAGTAGGTTAAAAATAACTTGGAAGTTATCTGTTTTTGCACACAAACTCTTTATATCAATGTAGAATTCAGATAAAATCGTGTCATAATTGTCAGACTAATTGTTTCATTACAGCGTAATTCGCTTGAGCTGCAAGGAGATGACAAACACGGTGAGTCATATTTAATCATTCATCCTAAAATTTGAGAATTATCCCTTTAAAAGCACACTTCAGGTCAGAAATCATTGAATGGTTTTCATTTTTTGATAGGTGGACTTGTGAAAAAAATCCTAGAGACTAAGAAAGACTATGAATCATCTCCATCCACAAAGTCAAAAGAACAGGTATGATTTTATATTTTGTTCTCACTCATACCACTAGGTGGCAGTGCTATTCCGTCCATTTTTTCTTTTTTCTTTTCCACAACAAAATTCCAGTAACGTGAGTAAATGCATTTCAAAATCTCTTAATCAAGGGAATCAGCGTTTTTGTGCCTTACAATACCTCAGGGACATCTGACCCAGTGCACCGTCAGTTTACTAAAGAAAGCAACTTTGCAAATGGAGTGGAGAAATGTAATCGCGGTCCCACAGAGCCACGGTGTTATTTTCTTTAACGGAGCTTAAATAATTAGAGCAAAACAAGCACGATGGCACCATTCATGCTGTTTAGATTTTTAACATGGTTAACTATTGTGGCTTGTTCATTTCTGAGTTTTGTTGTTTTTGGTAACTGAATTGCAAATTAAAAAGCAGAATGTGCCGGTGGCTTGAATTTTATTTAGGTCTAAATTGGATGATATCTGAAGTTTTTTTTTTATCAACGAGAGCATAAAGATTTATTAATGGAACATGGATTAATATTAAGATATCCAAAAAGCAATAAAACGGATTTTACTCTTCGGGCAAAGTTTCAAGGTGCTAGGTGCCTTTCTTTTCTGGCCAGAAAATTTGTGGAAAGATTTCTCAGGATTGGAGAATATGGTTATCAGTCCAAAGTGGCACTTTTTGAACGTCTTCGCATATTTTACCTTAAATTGTGAGCCAGTGAAGTTGAGAACAGTGTGGTTTGAGATTTGAAGACGTCCTGTCCGTGGCCTGGTGGAAGGGGCCATGTGTACTGGGTGGTCTGCCCTAACCGGAACGGATGCTTCGCTCTATCTGTCCGTCACTGGCTGTAGGCCTGATGGATGCAGTGTTTGGTGGTGACCTTCATGCAGAACCCTGCTCTTTCACCTCGACTTCCCACCTTAGTCACATGCTCAGAATGGCAGTGGGGACAAATAGGGGTGGGAAATTTTTACTTTTCTCAGCTAGAAACTGCCTTGTACTTAAAGGTTATTCAGGATTTCAAAATAACTGTAATATTATTAATAATGCCATTTTGCATATCTTCCGGTCTAAAGGTGCCTTTATGCAAAAATTGAAACCCATTTGAAATGGTATAAGAGCAGTTGTGATCTATAATTCAGCCTTTTTTAAAATTAGTTTTCAGCTTATATGCACTACTTTTAAATAGTTTGGGGTCAGTTAATTATTATTTTTAAATAAATGAATACATTAATCATGTGTTAAAGTGCCCCTATTATGGATTTTTGAAAATGACCTTTCATGCAGTGTGTAGCACTATGAAAGAGCCCATGCCTGCCACCAAATAAAAAATAATAAATGTTATTGTGACTTTTATTTCAGAATTGCGATACAAACTCGGAAATATGACTTATTTTCTTTAGAATTGCAAGATATAAAATCAGAATTGAGTGTATAAATTATATAAACTCGCAAGTTTTTTTATATATTTAAAAATCTATTTGTAATTTAATTATGAATAATGAAATTTAACAAGCAATGTCGAGTAGGGTTGATGTTAACTGAAGTGGCATATTTTTTTCAGGGCCTGATTGAGGCCCCATTACATTGCGTTATAACACTATGTGAGCGGTTAATAAGTTCATCAACTTATTAAAAAGTAAATTTATACAGATTTGTAATGACATGACGGTGAGTATACGCTCACAAAGGTTTCGTTTAGTTAATTAATTAGCGATATTGTGAATAGAAGGCATGAGGTCTGTGTGTCTCTGCACACGGTGAGCTGCTCCCAGCTGGCCCTCACAGCCAGCTCTTCTCCCTCCTGTGTTCTTGATTTCAAAACAATCAGACTGGATTTCCTTTCAATCCCAAATAATCAAATTAGATTTCCCCCATCAAACGCAAGCCAACTCCGGGCTGGAATCTGAGCGCTGCTGGCTGCGCTTTCCTAATTGACTTAATTTAGCCTCATCAGCTCTCTAAATTCTCCTTCTTAATTGCGGTGCATGAAATGGGCGTGCGTTTTCGGGGCAGTACATTTTAACCTGCGCACCGCACCTCTCCTGTCTAGTCAGCTGTATTGAAAAAAAAAAACTGTAATGACTTCCTTCCTGACTTGAAAGGGGGGTGAAGGTCACCGCAATAAAGCGGCTGCTCTCCTGTAATCACGGTGTAACATCCAGGGTTAAAAATGTAAATATTGAGCTTCCTTATCCTCCCCGACAGGTTTGAAGTTACAGGGCTCGTAACTCATTCTACAAATACGAGCTTTCACTTTCAGATCTCTCCAGGATTTTGAGTTTACAGAGATCGCCACATCAAGTGCGTATGACTTAATGTCTTCAGAACGACCACAGAATTTAGAGTTTTGACTATTTAGTAATTCCAAAGGTGAAACCGAGCCAATGACTCATTCTGTGGCTTTATTAGCTCGAGCTTTCCGTTCCGCTTCGCAAGTGGAGATTTACCTCGCCGGGGTCGACAGAACTTCATTTATTAAGATCCGCTAGGCTGTTATTTTTTCATTTGACTGAAATAACTGGACATACGCAATATCGCGAAGGGCCGTTTCTCCATCAGTGTACTTTTTGCTGCTGACCTTTGTTGTGACCCTCCAGATCACGTGTATATTATTCTAAGATACTTCTTGTAGGGCGTCTTTTTTGTTTTGAGAGTATTGGCCCCTGACAGCAGCTGCGTTTTCATAAGCTTTTTTTTTTTTTTTTTTTTTTTTTCTTTCTCCTCCTTCCTTTTCCCTCTTTTGCGCCATCAAATTAGCCTGATGAAGGTTTGCAATGTATAAATAAACCCCATGGCACACAAATGGATGGCTGTTGAGTGAACGCCACGCCAGCTCGCGCTCTGCAGAACAGGCAGGAAAATAAATAGTCATCCCTTCAGGACCGTGTCTTTTGTAAACATCTACCTTCTTGTTGGAAATGTTAAGGAAATGACTCTCGTTGCATTCCTTAACATTTTGCCCTCACGGAGAGACGATTGACATCTCTGTGGAATGACCCCGGAGGTTACTGCGAAGTACCACGGTACGGGTCTCTGAAGTCTGATAGTGTAATTGGTCGCGTTTTAACCTATTATTTCAGTCCTACCGCTGTCTGGTTTTCATAAGCTGAACTGTCATACGCTGTGGTTCTGTGGTGATCTGCTTAGCACGCAAGTGCAGGACGGTGATCTCAGCGGTGACCCCCACGGGGCCGAACTGACCCTTCCATCCTGTGTACACGACTCTGCCTCTCTGCACTTCACTTCATCCCAGCTATTTTTATGATGTTGCTGGACGGGGCCCGTGTTTTCCCCAAGGAGGAAACCCCTAAACATTGCTAAACAATTAATCTCTACCCTTTGAGTCAGCGTTAGACCCACCATGGTGTTTTTTTTTTTTTTTTTTATGCTGGTTGCTAAAAAAGGACCACTGCCATTGTTTAATTCTTTAACCAGTTTAAGTGCGGTTTTCTGTAAAAATTAATTTAATTTTTGGACATTTGATTCATATATGGAAAATGTTAAATGTTTAATGTTAAAAAGGGTTCCAATCTAGTCTGAAGGGTACAACCCAGTGTGTTATTGTACCCAATCAAAAATTAAAACTTTTATGTCACTTTCAAATGATCAGGCAGTCATTCCCCGATCGATACACCAGCTGGCACAAATATATTACATTTTCGAATATCATTTCTGTCTGCTGAGCTGTCCTGTCCTCGTAGACTGCCTGCAAAAACAAATACCCCTCCAGTGTAGCAGCTATGATTCATTTTCCCTCTTGTTGCTGGCTTGAATCAATCTGACGAATAACTGAATTCATCAGCAGTTACTGAATCAATCTCACTTACTGAGCTGTAAGTTATTGTTCCTGCTAGTGATGCCCATTGTGAAATGAAGCAAATTTTTACTAAAGGCACATCAAATCCTTACGTAAGATCATTTTTGGCTGGTTGGAGCTGATCCTTCACTAAGCTCCTGTTGCGGTGGTTACGTGATAAGCTTTATCATTTACATCGGAGAAAATAATTTCAGGCATATATAGGCATTAAATAAACATCTATATCTTGTGTTACAGTTACTGGACAAATATTATGGGATACATTTTTTTATATATCGCAAACTCCCGATGCAAAATATGCCAGTTTTTGCTTCTTGAAGATGAAGTGCTTGATTTCTGTGCCACTAGAAGTATACCTAACTAAATGCATTGTTTTTTAAGCAGTGGGTTTAAGGATAAAACTACCTGTCTGTCCAAACAGTGATAGGAAAGCAGAGGCTGCGTGTTTAAAGTTTGCCATAGTCAACCTAACCACAAATGAAAAAGGAAAAACTATTCTCGTTTCTGTTGATGTAAGCCCAGTTTCTCATGAGTCACGTTTGAACCGAACATTTTAGATCTACAGTACCGTGACACTGCACCACGATGGACGTTTCTGAAGTTCATCATTCTCAAGAGGACTGCAAGACTCCTTGCCAGAGCACTAATTTGAGCAGCGCTGTTCTGCTTCTTTTCGTAGTTCTTTATTAGCACTCTATAAATCATGCATTTTGCATGCATTACTTCATTAAGAAAATTGGGCTTGCAGCTGAAGGCTCAGATCCACATAGCAAGGTAATGAGGCGTCCTAGTGCAAGAGGCTTCGGCCCAATGCATCTGCGTCTCTGGAAGCCACCTGCCCCAGGCACACTGACTCCATGTCCCGTTTGTGTCACTGTCTGAGATAATGGCAAAACCTGTCCTCTGCTGCCTCGTGCAAAACAAATATTTTTCTTGGGCGCAGCGAAGAGAGAGGAAAATGAGAGCCCCTATAAACGATTGATTTATGTCCTTCGAGACAGAAAGCTGAAGTTTTTCTTTTCTCTTCGACTAAGGGGTGAGGTGCAGGAGGACGGCAAACAGAGCGAATCTGGCTTGGCCTTCTCGCTCCACGAACAGTGGGCCGAATGTGCTGGTCGGTGTTTGTGTAGAGGGGGTGTTTAGGGGCCAGGGAAACCACCCACATTGCAGACAACTATTAGACGTTTCAATCCGAACACACTTGTAAACCACAGAGAGAGGGGGGAAATTAAGTTAGTCTTTCTTCTCACGTGTTTGTTAAGAGTTCTAGAGCAAAGCGGCATAGTTAAACTTTGAAGTGTTTGTAATATAGTTACCCAACTCTGTAAAGTTATAACAATAAACTTGAAGTTTCAAAACACAGTTGATTAGAGACCGACTCTTTATGAAAATATTTTCTGATTTGTAGTAAGTTTTACATATTTTATAAATAAAGTAAAAGTATACATAACTATATAAGTTAAGTTTATCTGTCTACTTTGTACGTTGATACCATTATTTAATATTATTTGTAGATTTATAATATAATTATTTTTACACACCCTTATAACTATGCATTGAAATAAATGTCACTATTTACCTACTTATTTTTTATCATATATATGTGTGTATGTGTATGTATGCATTTTTAGTGTGTGAAAATCTATAGGCTGAAGTTGATTTGACAATCAGGTTTTGAATCGATTCATTAAAGTAATTGGAATTTGAATCAAATAAAATTAATCAAACTTTCCAACTCTAACACCATTTTTGCTTTTGAAGTTTATTAAACCTTAAGGGCTAGCAATTCAAGTGCCTAAATAAAAAGTTGACTAAAATCATCTAAAAATATTCAGTGTTGTTCAGTTATACATAACTATAAAATAATTGCAAATATATTGTAATTATGTCAGTTAAATTGATCACTTTTTTTTTTTTTTTTTTTAGGTTCATGTAATGCCTATTTTGATAAGGACGTTTTTGGTTATTGTATTGTCATGTAGCTCGGGTTTGATGTGTCCCGCCGTAGAAAGGAAGTTGTTGGTATTAATAACCAGAATGACATGAATTGCTTGGAGTTCAGCTTGAAACGAGGTAAATGTGAAGTAGTTGTTACCGAATACTGTTGTAAAATAACTTCACTGCCATAGCCTGTTACTAAAATAAACAGCGTCACGTCTTGCACGAGGGTGTGTGTGTGTGTGTGTCTGAGTGGGACAGAGGCAGTAAGAGTAAAGCCTGTTTGGCCTAGTGCCACACACAGCCTGTGGCCCCAGCTGAGTAAATAGACACGGGCCCTGTGTGCCAGGGGGGGCCATCTTGCGCTCGGCTGAAGGGTGACTGGGGCAGACCAGGACCCCCCAACCACACTGCATACAGAGGAGGCCTTCAGTAACCACTCACTCACATTATAGATCCCATGTCTCTTTCGTTTTGATCTTTATATACATTGCAAGGTTTGTATAATTCCTGCCTTGAAATTCTAAACATTTGTAGCCTTGACATTGAAAACCACTAAATGCAGACTTCTCCCCGCTGCTTTTTTTCCCTAAAGTATATTGTTGGTAGGTATAGATTTCCTCTAACCTCATTTATAGCATTCATCTGAAGTGCTCCCCTATGGGAGTGACTTCCCACTAGACATTTTTCAGCTGTAAGCTTCATTTACTTAGTCGTTTGAGAATCAGAAAACACGATTGGCCATTAGCAGCCCTTGCGATTGAAGAATGAACTGGCGTGATGTAATGTAACAGAAGAAAGAAGGTCATACAGGTTTGAAATTACATGAGGGCGAGTAAGTGATGCGCTCATCCAAGTGGCTAATTGGCATATACACACTGATTTACAGTGTGAAAGATTTACTAAAGCTGTCACTTGGGCTTTCAAAGGGTTTTTATATGCACCCAGTAGGGAAATAAGGTACACTCCAGTCGCTCTTTTCCCTGGTTTCCAAGACAATTAACATTGTCACAATTTTGTGTTGTGATTGGGTTATCCTACGAATGCACAATTATAGCTTAATGTGAAAAATCTTTCAAAATTGCCAATAAGTGACAATGGATCAAAGAGAAATTAAGCAGTCGTTTGGCAATTTTTTTCAGACGAATGTTGATCTGTTTCCTGTGGTTCTGTCTCTCTCTACAGGATCGGTCACTGGTGTCAGAGTCGTCTCGTAAGAAGGAACGCGAACTGGTGGCGAAAGAGATTGAGCGACTGCGTTTGTCCATTCAGACAGTGTGTCGCAGCGCTCTTCCTCTCGGCAAGATCATGGACTACATTCAGGAGGATATGGACTCCATGCAGAACGAACTGCAGACCTGGCGCAAAGAGAACAAGGAGAGCGCGCAGGCTCTGCTGCAGGAACAAAGGTGCACGTGCATATTAGCTCTGTCCTTATCCTTAGTTACCGGTCTTGCTGGATACTGTCTACATAGACAGCATCCTAACAGAAGTGAAGTCTTTTACAGGAACACGTCACTTTTTTGGAAAATGGACTCATTTTCCAACTCGAGTTAAACAGATGGTCTGGCGATAGCAATTTTAGCTGTAGCTTAGCATAGATCATTTAATCTGATCAGACCGAAAATGGTAAGAGTTTTAGTATTTTTCCTATTTAAAACCTGACTTATATAGTTACATCGTGTTTTAAGACGGACGTATATATGATATAGCTAGGAACTAGGTTGACAAGGAAAATGCTAGGGACTGTTTTCAGGCACTGCATAATATCATTGCACCTGCTGCACCCATGGTACGAGAGCAAATGATCCTTGATCATTACGCCGGAATGAGAGCATAGTTACTAGTTACATCAGTCTAGAACATGTACACGATGTAACTATAGAAGAGTCAAGTTTTAAATGGGAAAATTATTGAAACACTTTGGTCATTTTTGAATGTGCTGCTAACGGTCTGATCAGATTCAATGATCTATGCTAAGCTACGGCTAAAAGTGATCTGCCAGACTTGGTGATCGGCTGAATGGATTCAATAAATATAAAACTCAACTGTTTAACTCTTGGGCAGTTGGAAAATGAGCCTAAAAGTGGTGTGCTCCTTTAAGTGATAGATCTGGAACTCAGTTTTGTACTTGTTGGTTGAATGAGGCAGTTTTGGTAGTCATTATGATTGAGACATCCGAGTGTTTTTGTTCATTAAGTTGTTCCTCTGTCTATATCTCAGAATCACAGACGGCGTTGTGGAGCCTCTGAAGGCCGAGCTCGCTGAACTGGAGCAGTTAATCAAAGACCAGCAGGACAAGATCTGCGCGGTCAAGTCCAACATCCTGAAAAACGAGGAGAAGGTCCAGAAGATGGTATCCAGCATTAGCTTCTCCTCACAAACGTGAATAGCAGCACATCCCAAAAGAAACCTGAAGTACTGAGCAGCAGGGAGAGCTCCTGTTAATAGATCCGATGTCTTTGAGCTGCACCGGAAAGAGTTCAGAAGGTGCAGGTACAGTCAGGAGTCACTCTCTTCAAACCCCCTTCATGTAAGGTGCCTTCTGTTAGACCCAGGATCTGTTTGCGCTGGTCCTTTGGGATTCTCAAACACACTCAAACGTCTGCAGTAGATTTGCACTCGTCACTTGCTTGAAAGATAAATGTGTGTGGTCACCATACTGATGTGTCCTGTATTTTTTAAATAGGACCTTGATTGCATTCCATGTTCTCTTAGGAAAACAGACCGACTGGTTTGTTTTATGTGATTTTTATTTAGCTTTTTTCCATTCAGACTGACAGGTGTTTTTTGTCTCACAGGAGAATATTGGCAACATATCATATATGTATATACAATTATTTATATATGTATATGTGTGCATAGAAACTGTGGAAACTTGTTTCTGCCATTTCTGGGATTAAATAAAAAAAAAAAAAAACTTTTTATCTCACAGAATTCTGAGAAAGAAAGGCAGAATGTGAGATATGAACTTGCAATTGTAATTAAAAAAAAACAACCAAAAAAACAGAATTTTGAGAAAGTCAAAGTTTTTTATTTAGCGCAAAAAAACGGCTGCGACATTTATAATTCAGATAAAAGGTCAATTATGTAAACTCAGAATAGTGAGAAAGTAAGTCAGATTTCTGAGTTTATGTCTGGCAAATTATATTCTTAAAATTGTGAGAGAAAAAAGTTCAAATTGTGAGATAAAAAGTCACATTTATATTTTTTATTTATTTATTTAAGCTGTGGCTGAAACCGGCTTTCATGGAAATGTGACGTATATATGTATAGATATATTTTAACGTAACTTTCTAAAGCTGCTAGTAAGCAATAGAATTTTACAGATGTGCATTAGAATTGCCAAAAATTAGAGACACACCGCAAGCGCACCTTTGCACTTTGATGAATGAAACTGTAATACAGCACATCATTTACCTGTACACATCCGAAACCTCTCAGCTTAATATATGTTCAAAAAAATACAAGATGAGATTGCATAAATGTCTTTTTAAGCCAATTTATCATACAAATCAAGAAATGTATCTCGTTGAACAGTACATGTGTGTAATTTCAAATTCATATCAATGATTATATTTCATTTGAGAAAACATGACTGAGAAACTTTTTTTAAGAGGGCTGTTGAGAGCGTTTTCTACTGCAAACCGATCCACGAAGCAATTGTTACATCGAAAATGTCTATTTTGATAAGGTTACGTCAGGAAAACTGTGTTAG
>NC_056707.1:22939193-22956693 GCF_018831695.1 Puntigrus tetrazona
GATGTGAACCAGCCTTCATTAGCTTATTGCTGGACCACTGCGCTGACCTGTATCTTGTCCCCTGGGACGAGCACGAACCTGAAATCATCGTTTGCTTTCGAGTCAACGCTGAAGCCCTTCGTATCTACCAGGAAGCCAGTAAGTAAGTTGCATTCTTATTATTGGGTCATTATGCAATATAATGTTTGCTTTAAGTGCAAATGATTATACAGCGAGGTCCAAAAATATGGGTTTTCTTTTATTAAATGCTAGAAGTAAAGGTTTATAGCTTTAAAAAAACATCACTTATGTCAAATAAGGAACAATAAGCTCGCTCGTTTTTAAATATGAAAAGTTAATTGTTCAGTATCACAGGTAGGTCATATGACGTGCACATTTAATATGGAAAAAACATTGGTTTATTAAAGAATATTTAAGATATTCCTTAATTATTTTCCTTCATTTAAATTCTTTCAAACAATGTTGAGGCTAAATAAAACTTTACTTTACATAAAGCTACAATAAAATAAAATGCATTATATATATTATAATGCATATATATATATATATATATATATATATATATATATATATATATATAAATGATTTGGCAATTAATTAAAGTTAAGTTGAAAAAAAATAAAAAAGCTATATAGAACTATAAAAACTAACAAAAATGGCCAAAGCACATAAAATTAGTAACGCTTCCAACTTTTTTTTTTTTTTTTTTTTTTTTTTAATATTGAAAATGTTAACACTGATTTTAAATAACAGTAGTTTTATTTGGAAATGTTTTCAATTGTTACTGGTTAAGACTTTCCATGCATCACTTCAGCCTCCTTTCTCATCCTTTATTCTACTGTAAAATCCTTTTAACTAACAAGAGGCACTTCCTTCATGCCATCATCCTTTGGGAAGTGAAGTGATCATTTTGGAAGGAAGACAGCAGCTCGATCATTAGTGAGTGTTAGCAATGGATTTAATGAATTCTGCACTTGATATTTTGTTAAAAATATGTTTCAAACTATGTTTCAATAATATAGTCTATAAAACAGCGAACTTGAAAAAGGCAGGAGACTCAAAATTGCTTGATTGTTTTATTTAAGGGTATAACTTTTGACTGTCAAATTACAGTTTGATTTCTAAAGGTCATTGAGGCCTGACCTGTACTTGCTAATATTGCTTTCCAACACAGAAACCCCGAGCAGATTGATGAACCTGTGCCGCATTGCTATCCGGGAGATCATGGGCAAGAAGCGTCTATCGCGTATCTCTTCCCTTCCACTGCCTGAAACCCTCATAAAATTAATGTTTCACAAGAATTGACCATGTAGACGCTCGATTAACTGCAAGTGACCTCTCGCTCTCCAGCACTGCTTACATGGAAACCTGTGACTTCCACAAGACCGGCAGGTGTGATGGTAAAGTAATGGCTTGAATGCATAAGCATATTAGCAAAAATGTTTAATATATGCACTGCTGCTGCTGCCAGTTTAACATAATCTTCTTTGCACCTGCAACACACTGCCTTTTGTGGCTTATTGCTTCAACGGAGGACTATATTGATGGGAGAAAGTCATATTGAGATTAATCTTATTAACTGTACCACCAGTTATCGCACTTCAGTAATGACTAGTGAAAATTTGTAGAATTATGATATTGGTGAGATGATCTCTTATGAACTGCTTCTACTTATATTGCCTGAAAGTTGCCTTATATGTTATTTGTATTTTTTGCAATGTGAAGTACTACTGAAGTAACTTCTACATTCCTTGAATATTTCAGTTTGATTATAGCTTGTTTGAATATAACTTGTTTGATTATTTTGCTACAAATGTTTTCCAGATAAATATTTTTTACGTTATCAGATTCTGAAAAGAGATTTAAAAAGATTAAAAAATTTAAAAAGAGCAGAACGGGAAAATAGAATTATTTTGAAAGATTACAAACATCATTTACCTAGTTATCATCAACATGCACTTTTAATATGAAAATTAAAAGTAAATTGATTCCAGTGAATTGAAATTAAAATTACAAAAAAAGCTAGAAAAATTGCCAAAAGCACATCAAATTATTAAATACTGAAATATTATTAAATAACGTCTCATTATTTCCTATTGAAATGTTTTTGAAGCATTACAAGCATCACTTTTAATGCATCCTTACTGAATAAAAATATAAATTTTATTAAATAACTTCAGGATTTTAAATGGTAGTGTATATGTTATATAATAAAAAAAATTTCAACTCTATTTTTCTTTTAATTGTGTACAATTATTATTATTAGTTTAGTCTCATTACGTAAAAGTCATGCATTAAAATATAACTGAGTAATTTTTTGATATTGTATCTTTTATTTTATGCTCCCATTGGTTTTTTAAATTGTTTTTAGCTGTGTATTCTTTTTCTTTACCCTATGGGGTCACTTTTTTGTTTACTCTCATAATTTATATTATTACTAAATCTCGATTACAAAGTAATTATCATTCACCTCAGGAAGTGATTTATACTTCCTGTAAGACTGAGCCTGTCTTCACAGAGGCCCTGCCCACAAGTTTCTCAGGGATCTTAATAGATGTCATGTTAAGCTATCACATCTCACCATCGTATAATAGCCCCTGATGTGCACTGATTCCACTGAGGTTTTCAACCATATCGCAGATTTCCCAGGCTTCATCCATCAGGATCACTCTCTGGGTACAACTGCCTTTTTTCCTTGTCAGACTATAACTTTAGTGTGCTGTGACATTAAAACCACATCTTGTTGAAAACCACAAACTGTGGAAAAAGCAAAGCCTGGGAAAGGCTGGACCCTGCCAACGAATCACCAGTGGGCTCGTAGAGAAGTGCAGTCCCTCTATCTGCATCTGGGGGAAAGGTGGGTTCACACACTACTAAGTGCACTCTTGATCATGGGTATAATTTCCCTTCGGTGCATTTTTGCTGTTACGCTGCCATCGAAATCTTGAGCAGTCAGTGTGTCAGCAGCAGATCCTGAGCGACTGTCATCTTTTTCCGATTGTTTTCAACAGCGGATCTGGAAGGAGGCCACTTAGCAACCCCAAATCTCCCAAGAGTAGGATGCGTGTCCAAATCGGAGTGCAGAAAATCCTTAAATTCTGATTGGCCGGTCCAGGTGTCATCTCAAAATTCCAACACATGATTGGCCATCTCCCAAGGCTGAGGCGGGATGCTCTTTAAAACCCAATATGGCCTCCTTGGTTTGAACTGGAGCGGGAA
Organism: Puntigrus tetrazona; assembly: GCF_018831695.1. Lineage (NCBI taxonomy): Eukaryota > Metazoa > Chordata > Actinopteri > Cypriniformes > Cyprinidae > Puntigrus > Puntigrus tetrazona. The sequence continues at coordinate 22,942,413 of NC_056707.1, forward strand.
ACCATGTCAAGAAATGACAGATTCATTTGGATGTTTCCCATCCAAAATAAATATGTAAGTACACTGCAAATTCTTTGTCCCTAGTCCTAGTGATTGTTTTCATCAAGCACCCAACACTATTAAAAATAAAGGCTCTAAATAGGGGTTTTGCAGTGATGCCACAGAACCATTGTGGTTCACAAAAGTATCTTTCATTGAACCGTTCTTACAAGATCCACTTTTTTATTCAGTTTCATAGATACTTTGAATTGTTAATTTAGAAAAGAATATTTGAAAATATACTCACTCTCAGACCATCCAAGATGTAGATGAGTTTGTTTCCTCGTAGGAAAAGATTTGGAGAACTTTAGCATTGCAGATCATGCTGATAGATCCCTCAGTGAATGGGTACATCTCAATAATCCACATGACCCGATCAAAAACATAAGCTTGAGTTGTATGGATTATTGTAATGTTTTCATCAGCTGTTTGGATTCTCGTCCTGACGGCACCCATTCAATGCAGAGGAGCAATGTAAATGCCAATTTTCTTTGAATCTGATGGTGTTGCAAACAAATTGTCAGCAAAATTCATTTTTGGGTGAACTATTCCTCGACCACAATACCATTAGGCTCTACAAACTGAGTTGTCTGCATTTTTTAATCAAAAAAGGTTTGGCTAAAACTATTATTTAGCACATTTGGGCTTGCTGATGTGTTACTCAAGTTGGGATTTCAAACACCATTAATGACGTGTACAAACATTTCCGTATCATCCTATTCGTTTACGGCTGAACTGCATCCCAGCAAACACTTGCCTTCGTATATAGACACACATAGCAGAGTGGCCATGTGGTATAATAATAATTTGCTGCATGTTTCAATGTTCTTTTGATAACCTGGTATTGGCATGTCCTTCATCAGTTTAACCAATCCATCTTTACAAAATGTCGTTCTGGGCAAGCGGCAAATGTTTGGAACAAAAAAACCCTAAGATCTATTAAAAAGTACGTGTTTAGGACTATATGATGTATTGTGATGTTATATCAAGACTTAAACTGCAATGTAGATGATGAATTGTGCATTTAACTTTGTCCTAGACGTGATCTCTGCTCTGTTTTGCTGTAGTAGTTTGAGTTTATTGGGTTTATATTGATTCAGTGCTGTCTGAAGGATGGCTCTAGATGGCACTATCTTCCTGTGAAGCCTCACCATCTCATGACTTCTTTTTCTCCACAGAGACCTAAAAGAATTTACAACAAACGTTTACTCTTGGGCATTAATTCTATTTATTTGATGACATATTTTTTGCATATGCAGCCATATGTTTAATCGTTTTAGGGGTCATCAAGTTAATTCTTGTCTTTATCAATACCCCTGCTCTCTTTTTTTACATTCACAGTTTCCAAATGTAGGTTAATTTTCTGATATTGTAACAAACTACGGTGCATCAGCTGCCACAGAACAGGGATTCGGATATATTGATGAAAGTGTGGTTTCATTTATTTTTCCTGTTATTTTTAATAGTTTTTCTCTGAGCCGATCGGCGTAGATGTAGTTTTTCTGTTATTTTATGATGCCACTAATTGCATTCTTGTCTCATAAATGTATTAGAAAAAAACATCTCAGGTTTCCAAACAAACGGACAATTTCCTCACGCATTTCGTTTTGGTTTTAACGGAAATGTAATTAACTGCGTCTTAAGATTTTATATGAGCTTATAAAAGTGCATGTGTGCTTGTGTCGGGTATAAAATAACTTTTTTTCCTTTTTGTTAAAATTGAGTAACAGCTGCATGTTGTTTAGTTCATTTTAATCTCGCATCTCCCCTTCTATCAGACTAATTTGCACTTGCGCTCCTATTTTATTTTCCCTCTTTAATTGCATTTTTTTGGAACAGTGATCTCATACCTTTGACTAGCTCTTTTTTGTTGTGTGGTGTGTGTTTTTTTCTCTCTCATACTGCGGGGTATTACACATAAAGAAAAGAAAAAAACATTTTTTTTCTGATTTGTATATCACATGTGATTTAGATCAGGTATTATTTAAGCTGCGCCGTTCCTGCCAGAAAAACACGCTAGACTTCAAGAAATTAAACGCTATTGATACACAGTCCAAGTAAAACAGTATTTTTTTTGCTTGTTTTGTGTCAGGTCAATATAACAGGAAGGGTAGCGATTAAATAAATATTGGTAATTTTTCATTTCTGTTTCATACACATGCAAAATCAATTACAAAAGTATTTCCGGCGCAGTTCTCCTCTCAAACGTCCGTTTGCATGTCTGATCTCAAGGCATGACTGTGCTGTTAACAGTAAAGGAAGGCGACGCTTAAATCTGCGGCTTGGTTTAAGACAGGAAATATTGAATGGAGAAAATTTACCAATAAATCTGTTTTAATTAGGAAACCAAAATTGCTTAATGCCACTTAATTTGACTTTTTTCCAACAGCACCGGCAGCTGTGAATTGCGGCGAAGAGCGGAAGATAGAATCGCAAATGAATGTTCCAGACTCTCAGATCCTGCCCTGTGAAGTGTTCAGATCTGAAGCTAATCAAAAAGCAAACTAAACAAACAAAAAACATCTTTGCCATCTCGTATTGCAGGTCGGCAGCCTTGTAGCCCTGGGTTTGTGCTCATTAACCTTAGTCGATTTAGAGATCATGTAGATTAGCTGTAGATTGCCGTTTTATTACTAAACATCAATCTCGAGCAACACGAACTGCTAAAAATAATCTGGATATGAATGTTTTACGTATGTTTTTTTTTTCTCCTCTGAAATACCACACACTCCCAGAGTTTTTCCAGCTCTGTAAGTACAGAGGCTTTGTAATTGATAGTATTCATTAAGCCAAACTACCCATGGTTAATTGCTTCTGTGAAGCTTTGGCTCTGGGGAGCAGCTCCACAGCTGAGCCGAATGGTTTGCTCTTGGCCAAGGAACAAAGCTATCAGCAGACATGTTTGAGGGCATTCGGGCTTCCTCTTGAAATTAAGCAGGAATTGTCACTCGGCTGACAAACCGCCATCGGACAACAGCATCAGCAGGAACCCTGGAAAAGTAGAGGAAAATAACAAATCCACGACCACTATGGGAATGCAGTAAAATGTGTTTTCCTGCAGCCTGGAATCCGCACAGAATCGAGTGGAAAGCGGCCTTCCCGGAGGCCTGTGAAGGCTACACGAGAACGGGTCGAGTCACAGGATTGCATCATCATGTGTCACAAAACCCCCTGACACCCCCTGACCGCATGCCTTTAGATTTCTGAATCATGCTATTACGTAACTCTGAGCACATTTGCAGACTCCGAAAGGGGTGACGTTTTTTGTGATTCTGATCGAGTGACTCCGAAGTGGAAGGAGGATATGGGGTGTCTCATTTGGATGGGGGCCTTGAAGCCATTCCCTTGGCTCTTCCTCCAAGTATGACCTTTCTGACAGAGGGTGGGATAGGATCCAAGCCCACGGCCCGACGCCACATCAAATCAACCATTTCCTCCCATGATAGGATGGCTCAGACGAGCTTCCCAGATCTCCAATAAGGAGGAAAAGAGATGGATCAATCCTGGTGGATTTTGTTCATCTTTGTTCCTTCCCACAAAAGCCTCTCGTGTTTCTTCTAAACCATCGATAGATTTTTCCTCAATCTCACATTGTTCTGAATAAAGGCATGCTGACACAAAAGTACGATTGCAAATCTGATTTGGGTGAATTTCGGTTGTTATAATATCCACTATGTCATTGATCAAAAAGATTCATTAAAACTGGCTCCTCAGAATCATTGGTTTGGAAACTGGGCACCTTTGGTGGAACTGCATGTTTTTGATTCAATAAAAAGAATCGCATCGTATGCATATTTTTGAAAGCCAGCCCATAAGTTAGCATCACCCTGCTTACCTCGACAAAAAAAACCCAACAGGATTTTCAATTGGCTTTTGCATTATTGCATAAACAAGCTCAAAATATCCAACAAACAAAATCTGTTCAACATTTTATCCACAGTTGAAGGGTTTAGTTTAAAGGGTTAGTTTACCCCAAAATGAAAATTCTGTCATTAATTACTCACCCTTATGGCGTTCCAAACCTGCAAGACTTTCATTCATGTTCGGAACACAAATTAAGATATTTTTTGATGAAATCGGAGAGCCATTTGATCCTCCATAAAAAGAAACACAACTAAAATTATCCCTGATCCAGAAACGAAATCCTGTAAATTGTAATCAAAAGCAGTTTGGCATCACTGGTTGCACGAACACTTGTTTCCAACTTCTTTTAATGGAAAGAAGCTAAAGCCTTCTTGAAAAGTTTCTAAATGTCACTAGACTAATTAGCATATTCACAACATTTGTTTCCCTCTATGTGCTAACATACTGTATTTTAATGCAGCCAAAATCTCAATAAAAGTGTTTGATACTTTTTTCTGTTTTTGTTGTCAGACAATGGAAATATGGAATAGTGACTGAAACGTGGTATATTGAGACTACACGACTGTCTTTCATTTCCAAGATGTTAATTTGCACAACAATGATCGAGCTGTCATCTGATTAAATTAAAAATCTCATAAGAATAATGGCTTAGAAGCAACAGAATATCTATTTTAACTGAATGTGTTGCTGATTTGTTGCTATTCACTTTTTTTAAATGGTTGCTTAAGAGGTCTGAAAAGTCACATATTTGGCAACACGGTCCATGAAGAACCTTTATCATTCATAGAATCCATTCCACAAAAGGTTCTTTAGATTATTAAAATGTTCATCATACCAATAACAAAATGGTTATTTTAAAAAAAAAGGTTCAAATGTTTTTCGCTGCAAAACCTCCTTTTGGAACCTTTATTTTTAAAGCTTGTTTTATAAAGGGTTAGTTCGCTCAAAAACTTTTGTCATTAAATACTCACCCTCGTGTTGTTCCAAACCTGTGAGACCTTCATTCATCTTTATATTCATGATATTTTTGATGAATTCCCGAGAGCTCTCTGACCCTCTCGTAGACAGTGTTACGTGTTCGTGTTGTGCCGTGTGTTTTTCCCCCTCCTCTATCTGTTCTTTAACTTCTTAGTTACCGGTGATTGGTTCCTGTCACCCGTCAATCTTCACCAGTGCTCCAATCGCTCAAGACCGCCTCAAATAAAAGAGCTCGCCAGACTACCCGCAAGCCCGCCATTTTGTTGCTGTTCGTACTCGCTACTCGTTGCGCTATCATTGTGCGTTGTATTTGTTTTGATGTTTGTTACTTACCACCGTGTGTATTATTTTTCCGTTCCCTTTTCCCTCATGCTGTAAAACATCACGCGTTATGTGTTACGAGGCCGGGGAGAAGTGGACAGGTGAGAACGTCACGTGACATACACTAAAACACGTAGGAATCGGCCATTTTATAGTACGTTAGGTTAGTGGCGCGTGCCACCCCATGTGCTCTTGTTTTGGCTAAGCGAGTGTAGTTAGTTGAAGACATTTTCTTTTCATATACTTCTGTTAGTAGATAGCTTAGGGGAAATTAAGTAGCTGGAGGCTGTTTTTGATTTATTTTCTTTACTTTAGCGCCACCCTCGTCTCTTCTTTCCGCTCCCTCCGTCTCGTGTATTGTTCGTGTAAATAGTGTACGTGTGTATATACATTTTCCTTTATTGTTCTGTCACCTCTAAACTTTCAGTATTTAATAATCACCAACAAAAATAAAAGCATTCTCTTGCACTTTTGGTTGTGGTGTTTTCTTTGTCACTGTACGCGTGCTCTTTACTTCCTGTCTTTTTAAACGTTTACCCCATAGACCTACGCGGGGTCCTAACAACAGCAACGATCCTAACACAATAAAAGTCTAGAAACGTAACAATCGTTTCTTTTAAACATCTTTAAAATTGCCCATGTGACGTTAGGGGTTCAACCATAATTTTTTGAAGCTGAGACAATACTTTACTGTGCGCAAATAAAACAAAAATATCGACTTTATTCAACAATTCATCCGCTCTGCGTCACCCTGGCGCCATTTCCCGTATGCAGCGTTTGAACACTGATGCATTGTTTATGCTTTGATCTGAACATAAACAACTTATCTGCGTGCACATTGTTATTTTATAAAAATATAGACCTCCCAACTCCAAATTGACTTGCTGCATCTAAATTTTTTCATTGGCTAAATAGATTTTCTGAACTGCTCCGCACAATTCTGTTGGGGCAACTGTTGCCACAATTAAAAAGGCAATAAATTCAATTGGGCCACTGGGTTTAAATGCAAGGAGTCACTAGAAGATCTGAAGTTGGGAGGTCTAAAAATTTTTACAGTGTAATGTTCTCGTATCTTTGTAAACCCTAAACCCCTGACGTCACATGGACTATTTTAATGATCCCCCAAGTTTTGATCTTAAGATTTTTTTTCTGTCAGGGAGCTCACAAAATGATCTTAATTTGTGTTCTGAAGATGAACTAAGGTCTTGAGTAATTGATGATAGAATTTGAACTATCCCTTTAAGCGCATGCACTTGCTGTTTACAGAGACAGAACTGCATGCATCCTAATACCAGGAAACCCAGATGGATCGGATCGATGGCCGTGATGAGGCTCTAAATGTGAAGAGTCATCACATGAAAAGAAAGGTACACACAAGTCGACTTAGCTGACCCTTGTGGCAGAACCCGATATTCCCTGAGCGGAGCGGAGGCCCGGTTCAGGCATACTCGTTTACCTCGGCTCCATCTCTAAAGGTCTCTGACTGCTCATACCTCTTCAGCTTCATCTCAGGATCGCACGTTTTTCTTTCGAGTTTTTTTTCTGACATTAAGTAGGAGAGACGGGCGATCCTGATGCCACCTCTACCCGACACCCAAATATTATCACAAGGCTCATTTTTTGGCTAACTGCATCCAGTTTAATCAAGAGATACCTGACGTTCCTGTTTTGAAACGGCGCAGGGTACGTTTATCTTGGGTGGCTGTGCTAAAATACGAATTGCGGAGCCCGTGACGGTCGAATGTAGCAGTTGCGTGAATTTCCGCGGAATGTTTATTTGGAGCAATGATTGCTAGGTGTGTTGAGAAAGCTCGCAATCTCTCGCTGGATCTCGTCGGCGTTGCGTGACAGCGGAGTTCCTTGCTGAATTCCATCATGAAGTATATTGCTCTTGTGGTTTCAGACGGTTTCTGAAGTCATGGCGAGGCTTGTTGATTTATAATCTCAGATGTCATCCTTCACAATGACTCCCCTCTGAGACAGACCCTGCGTTCCAAGCCCATTCGACATGAATGCTTCCTGTAGAAATGGGCGCAACGAGTCTTCGACCAAAGCTTTGGGTTTGCTTCGGCGAGGCACGTGCTGTAAATGCGCTCTTCTAATCACAGCAGAATTTGACTTCAATTCGGTGTCGTCTCGTGTTGTATCTGGCAGCACGCTTGGGCCAAAGTGGCGAGGGAAACTCCGTAGTGTATGATTAATGAAAAGGCGAATCACCCTGATTGGTTGGGGATGAGTATCTCTGCGTGTGCCCCGGGCGATTGCACATGGAGACACAAACAACCACTTTTTTTATGACTCTGTTGCTCCAAACCTCCAGTGTTTCATCCCTGATATGCGCCTCCCACTCGTCAAAAACTCATACGCTCATTAGTATCCACATCCTCTGTAATTTACTCATCAAGAGGACAGCATCCCCATTTTTTTTTAAGCTGGTTTTGCTTGTCATCTTCTGGCTCATGTTTTATTGGCAATGTGCATAAACTCCCTGAACCTTCAGCGAAAGATGCTGTCAGGTGTCCGATGACCTGGAAATGACCTTATCGAAGACTAAGATTATGAAGTCGTTCTCACCTGGACTCGTGCCTGTTCATACTTTGAGTGGATTTTGAATGCAACTTTCAAAAACTAGTTTAAATGGTTATTGTAGAGTCATTTGCTTAAATTCTGCCATCATCTGCAGGCTACCCTGAACATTAAAACCTGCATTACTTGTTTCCCTTGGACTTTAAAAGTTATTATCAATATATGCTGTCTTAAAAAAAATGATGATTTGATTTATGTATTTGATTATGCATTACGCCTGTACTTTGTATGCATTTATTTAATTTTTAATTTCTATGTGTTTATTTATTCATTTTGTTTACACATAGTATGCACACACACACACACACACATTAACCATTTGCGTAAGAACCAGCAAAAAATAGTGTCTACGTTCTCAAAAGTTACTGTTTCAGACCATGAATTTCTTACTGACAGTCTTTGAGGCTGAATGATGGCGTGAACGGCAGGAGGATGTCAGCAGCGCACAGCAAATGTGAACTGATTGACGGGACTTCCTCTGATTACCCCTCAGGAGGATGTGATATTTGATGTGTTTGTTTGCTTGTTTTCAACGCTAAAGCTGTGCGCCGTCTGCTCGGTGCATTACAGGCTGCAGCAGGAAGTGAAGGACAGCTCTTCAGGAACTAGAGAAACAGCTGCTCGCAGGCCTGGATTGCGCGTGGTCCCCAGGCCTGTGATCTCATTCGCACGATGGACGTCCCTCGACGTGGACAAACAGCATCTGACTTTTCGCTCATCACTAAATCAAGCTGATGATCAGGAGCGAGTCCAAACTGCTCACATCATGCAGACATTTTATAAAGTTGTATCCACTCAAGCTTGACTTTATGTGCTTTTGTGTATTTGCAGAGCTGCTTTATGTGGTATGGGGAGAGCGGAGAGCCATTCAGTGCACAAAACAATATTATAACAAAAGAAAGAGCACATTGGGCTTCCAAATGGTGTCTGTGGAAAAGTGTAAAAACTTTTTATATAGAAATTTATTTATTTATTTACAGTTTTATTCTGCTTTTTATAGATTGATCGAACATCACAGATTAATCAAAAGACAGTACGTTTTTTTTAGTTTTAAACATCTGAACAGTATTCTAATAGTGGGCTAGTAAAAAAATTTCGCCCTAACAGAAATATTTTTTCTACTTGGAATAATACATTTTTAATCATTTATTTTATATGTATTTTTCTTTCTTTTCTTTTCATGTAATTTGTTTATTTTTTGTATTATTTTATCTTCTATTTTTTTTTTGTATATATTTTTATTTGTATATAACTAGATGCAAATTAAACATTTTAATGAAGTTTAATTTACTAAATTAACAAAACCTAGATTTAAATAAATGAAACTGACAAAAAAACGAAATAGTCAAAAGTAGCAAACATTACATTTGAACTACAAATAAAAACAGATTTAAAATATTTAGAACTATGATCATTTAGAATCTTAAAGATACTAAATACTGCAAGAGTTCATTCGTAACTTAAAAAAACAATGCATACGAATGCATTGTTTTTTAAGTTAATTAAATGCCAAATTAAACATGCAGCACAATGAGGTCATGTGATAATATTGTTTAATGTTCATTACTGCTTAATGCAATTTAATTAAAATTAAATAAAAAAAAGTAATAGGTCCAGACTCTCTAATGTGTTTTATTCTTAATGCACAAATATTAAGATATTATTCCGTTCCAGACTTTTACAAAACAGCTTTGTGTAAACTTTCCTGTCTTGTTTGCACTTTATGTGTGTGTGTGTGTGTGTGTGTGTGTGTGAGTGTTCGTGTCAGAGCTGACAGTTTATTAAAGCGTTAGCTGTGGTCTGGCCCAACTAAACCAGCCAAACTCTGCGCATAAACATTTCAGCCCCTGATGCCGTTTTATTTATCGCAGAGCACTTCCACATCCTCGGTGAACGGGCGGCATGTTGCTTTGATAAAAGCGAGTGGGTGAGGAAGAGGGCTGGGTGTAGGTGGGGTGTGCTTTGCATGCAACAGGCTGCCCCGCACTGTTATTCTTCTCTCGGTGTTTGATGGGTGGGAGGTTTGCCAGAGAGCTCGTGCGTGTGTGTGTGTGTGTGTGTGTGTGTGTTTATAGTGTCAAATGCGTACCACATGTAGGCTCAGGTCTCTCTCTCTCAGAGAGCATCCTGATGGTAATCAGCCTGTCTTTCTCCTCCTCGGCAGTGCGCTGCACCTGCTTTGTGGCGCTCAAGTACTTTTACAGACCATTTCCAACCGGCTTTCATTCATTAGTTCAGTATGGATTTATTTTGATACACAAAAGCTAAGTGGACAGCTCTGTGCCGGAGAGCTAATGCAGTAGGGTGGATCCCGGTGTGATTTATCTAGACAGGCTGTAGGGAAGTTCTGCTTTGATGATAGCTCTATTTTAAGGTGTACAGTTGCGTTCAGCAACGATATGATATGCTTTAAATATATATGTGACCCTGGACCACAGATTTGTACATTTTTGACATTTATATTAATCATTTTTCCATTGATGTATGGTTTGCTAGGATGGGATAATATTTGGCAGAGATACAGCTATTTAAAAATCTGAGGGTAGTATTGAGAAATATGAGAAATATGTTCAAATTAAGTTCTTAGTAATGCATAATACTAGTCAAAAATTACGTTTTAGTACATTCGCAGTAGGAAACTCTTTTTTTTTTTTTTTTGCCCTAAAAAGAAAAATCTATCATTTTGACCCATATAGTGTATTTTTGGCTATTGCTTCAAATATACCCCAGCAACTAAAGTCACATATTTAATCCAAAACTGAAAATTCTGTCATTGAATCTTCCTATGTTGTTTTAAACCCACATACTTTTATTGTACCCATTTAAGCAATTGCCCAAAAGAGTTAATTCACTAATTTACTGTACTAAATTATGCTACTTCTATTCTGAATATTTTTTTTTATTTATTTACAATCAATTATTAGCAACTTAAATGCACAAGTGCTTCATCCAAAAGATGGGAGGTTTGCGTGTTTTAGTGTTTTTAAAACTCCACAGATCTTTTTTAATTTACTTTTTTTTTTTTTTTTTATGTTTGTGTATCAGACTAAAAAAAATCCCCCCTTTTTAGCATTTCGTAACAATAAAAGACATTTTCTGGTGCAGAAAATCAGCATATTAGAAAGGTTTCTAAAGAGTCACGTGACTGAAGACAGAAGTAATGATGCCGAAAATTCAGCTTTGCATCAGAGGAATGCATTTAAACATTTTTTAAAGAATGTTCAAAACAGAAATCGGTTATTTTAAATAGTAATACATTTCTTCTTGGTTTTCGCTTGTTCAAATATATGGAGCCTTGATGAACATGAAAGCTGTCTTTTTACGGGAATAACGCGGTGGTTCATTTTAGGTTTTGAAGCCACAAGCAAGCCACTCTTCTCTGAAGTTAACTAGAATTTTCCAAGTTTTAAATTAGCGATGTTTACACAGACTTCCCAATTTAAGAGATCATCATTTCAGCTTAACAGAATAATTGCTGCTGCTTTTTTTTCCTTTCGGTTCAATCAGGAGCATTTTTTTTTACTCATTCATATATCGCATGTCAGACCGTTTTTCTTCAAAATGAACGCTTCAGGGTTTCTTGAATATAGAAGGTTAACGTTATAGCCGACACGTTAACTTTTTACCTGTTGACATGTTCGGGAATCTCGTTTAATTTCGCTTTACATAACACCGAATGACATCGGTTGAACTTTCCGTCCGGCGTCTTCATTAAACCGACGTCGCCGCCTGTGTACCCCCGAGCACAAAGCCACAGCGTTCGAGCCGCTCGGGATAACATACCTATTTAAAGTTTTATTTACGCCCTGCCAAGAACCACTGAAGTGCTTTACCTCCAGTTTTAAAACTCGAGAAAGTGGCGTATGACAGTATCATAAAGCACAGCTTCATCAAAGCCTGGAAGCCCAGCAGGCCATGATAAAAGCATCATCTCATGGCATTTTGTCTTTTTCTGACTTCATAGCTCTCCCGGTGTAGCCGGTGGAAACTGAAGACGAGCGATCGAGGCCTTGGCTCTTTCCCAGACGCTCCTTCTCTAACGGTCTGGAGGCCAGCCGCAGACAAAGGGCAGATGTGGCGATGCGGTGCGTTTCTTTGGTAAGGTTTATTTTCTCGGCCTGTGTATACACGCAGTTTGTTTATTTGCTTCTTTAGTCTGTACAGTATCCACCAGAGGCTCACTTCCGCTGAGAAATGATTTTGTTTACAGGGCGGTTTTGAGGTAAACACACATGCGCAGGCAAACACGCTGCTCTCTGTGATGGCAAATCGCTTCCTAAGATGGGAGCGATTACAGAAAGGCCTGACACGTGTCAAACAGGGGCATGAACCGTACACTTTTTTTTTAATTGAGTGTTTTCCAACTGTTTTCGGGTCATGTACGCCCGCAGATCCATCAGTGTGACCCAAGTACAAACCCATCAATAACAAACTTGAAATATGTTCCTTTTTAAAAAAGCAAAAGTGTTGAAGTGTTACATAAAAGTGTTTAATTGTAAACAAGTTTTCCTTTTTATTTTCAAGTCAAGGTCATTTAGCGCTTTTTAATATCTTCATGCCTTATGCTGTAGTTGCATTTTGGAGATTTGAGCTCGGTTATATGTGTGTGTATACACACACATATGTATATGCAACTGCACATTAAGAGCATGTACAATAATATTGTTCCATACCTCAACCAAAAAAAAAAAAAAAAGTACTGTATATATGTACTGTATAAATGATATGTATGCATATCAGTGGGTCAACAATGACAAATCATCAAACACAGTAAATGAAAGCAATTATGTTTTACGTTTTAAATCTGCACCTTGTATAGCCAGGTGTATTAGAGTCAAAATCTATATTCTGATATGATAAATGTAGTTGACCAATAAAAATTGTCCATAGTGTCCTATGATGTGACATATAGAAAAAATATAGAAAAAAAACATCCAAATAACATGAGAAAATTTTGTTTTCATTTTGTAGAGTTACAAAGGGCATGAGAGAGGTTTATTGTCAGTGTTATTATTATTATTATTATTATTATTCTTAAATTCAAATTTATTAATAAATATATTATTATTATTATTATTATTATTATTATTATTATTAATAATAATAATAATAATAATAGTTAATTAACCAACTGGGCAATCTGGGAAGTACTGTGTAAAAATAAAATAAAAAGCACCAACCTTTACACTACCAATTTTATCATAGACTGCCCAAAGCAATCAATCTAAGCAAAATAGCAATTTTAATTTTTGCTTTACACTGTTAATGAAACAGTGTTCAGTACAAAAAAAGTGGTTCACTTGCAGTTGCTGCATGACTGAGGTTTTTATTTTTATTTTTATTTTATTTTAATCCTCATCATTTCAAGTACATTGTATCCTGTGTATTTATTTAGGTAAAATATAAATGTATATATTATTTTAAATATTTTAATTAATATGTTTTTTTAAATGTAGGTTAATATAAGTAACATTAAAATATATAGAACACTGAAATTTTACTGTAGGAACATAAAGTAATTTAGCTTTTTATATATTTATGTATATATATATATATAGTGTATATGTATATGTATATTTTATCAGTCTAGCGTGGCGATCAGTTGCACCCCGGCCCACCACATTGCCTCCTGCGGCGGAGCGAAAATGCTGCACGGCCCTCTTCCCCCATTTCTTAATTCAAAGCACATTTCGCCAAGTGCGGCTTTGAGAGGGGATGTGGCTAAAACAAATAAAAGAATCATAAAGGAGGGATCAAAGCAGGCCTGCAAATCCATTCCTTCTGGGTAAAGAGCCTTTCATAAAAAAAAAAAAAAGGAAAAAAATGAAAAGAAATCCCACATCCCGACTACATATCTCATGGAACGGATCACTGGCAAACGCGTGCCTGCGCCGGATTGATGGAGCGGACGCTGTTGGCAGGCCTCGCCTCGCACCTCTGCGCTCTTTCCTACGGAGCGAACGCGCATGGGGCCGTTTTCATAACTCGCTGTTATCAAGCCTTCGGGGAAATACGTATGTGTGTGTTTGTGCATGTATAGATGGGGGTCTCGAAGACAGATGTTGGCACGGACGTATAAACGATTATAAAGCTCAGGCCACCAGGAAGTCGGTAATGCTCTCAAGGCGTCGCAGCCCGGGCAGAAACATTTGGTGACCATTGCGAAGCGATCCTTCAACACAGCTGCGAGGAACTGACATAACCTGCTTCATTTAGCCTCGCAGCTGAGCAGACGCGCATTATCCTACCGAAGGGTGAGGTCTTTTCCATCACATAGACATCCGCCACGCGTCGTCAGAGGATTCTGGGTAAATCTGGACCGGAGCTCCGCTTTGCACGCTGCGCATACTTGCGAAGTGATGCATCTCTGCTCGTAATTCGCAAACGGTGTCGATTTACACCCGATTGACAGAGTTTCACAACAGATCGTGTTCGTAAAAGAAGAAAAAGTGAAAATCCGACAGATTAAGCGTAGCTAGTTTAAGATTTATTT
>NC_056707.1:22959193-23016693 GCF_018831695.1 Puntigrus tetrazona
CAAGATCATTTAGGTTAGAAATACGGTCCTCAAAAGCAGCCCAGGACACGAGAGAGAGCGAGCAGTGTTTGGTGAAGGTTTAGGGGAAGGGAGGGCAGGTGGAGGTCAATGCTTTTAATATTCTTCTGTATGTGGGTAAGGGCAGCCGGGCTCCCAGAAGACTCTCAAATGACAATTTCAGGTGGAGTCTGTATGTGCGTGTTTGTATTAAATGTGTGCCTTCTTTTCCCTGGACTGGCTGATTGCAGCAAAGCCTATGGTTCACATCAAAAACCTTTAGTCTTGACAAGATACAAAGACTTTGATCCAACTCTGACTTAATAACAATAGATGACATGATTGTAATGTAATGCTCCCGCACAGAGATGGGGAACTCGAGTGCAGCGGTTTTATATAACAAAACAATTGCTGAACATCAGGATAATCTAGTACAACTCAGAAACATAAACCAAGATACTATTACCAAAGACATTAAAGTTAACCGTTAGCGTTTACATACAAGACCAGGCAAAGAATAAAAACATATGTGGACTTCATTCAGACTTCATTCAACCCAATTTGTTGTTTTTTTTATGCTGAAATATTTAATACTGATTTTTTTTTAATACTGAAATATAAAGTTAGGATTTTAATATATACACTCGAGTTTCTATAAACTCAAATTCTGAGAATAAAAGTTTGAATGCGAGATTTAAAAAAAAAAAGAATTTGCAATGACCTTTTTTTATAATGGGGGAAAAATTGCAAGAATTTCAAGGAAAAAAGTGAGAATTACAAGAAATTGATATATGTGGATATGTCTTGCAATTATTACTTTCTCTTTCCTCCCCAACAGTTTTTTTTTTTTTTTTTTTTTTCAGAATTGACTTTTTAATCCCATAGTGAAAACAGACTTTGATACTACCTTTCATTGTAAAATTAATTTCAAAATATACTTTTGTGTTACACAGGAGGAAATTTTTTTTCAAAATGTCGATTTTTTGGGGGGGATGCGCTATTCCTACAAAATCAGACTGTGCTTTCTAGTCTTCCTCTATAATGATCAAATTGACCCTTAGGGTTGCTTATAATTTTTTTCTTTTGAGAAAAAAAAAATGTTCGAAAACAAAAAATAGCATTTATATATTGGCATATTCGCTATCTTTTAGGCTCTAAGTAAGGAAAATGTTTAAATATTTGCAAATATATGGTATATTTTTAAAATATATTTCCAGTGTTTCAGGCTGAGAGACATTGAGATGCACCGACTCTGTGTGCAGACTGGTATTCTTCATATGCTAATCAAGGTTGAGTAAACATTTCATGGCATGTGCAGCATTGCCGTCTGTCTTTGACATTTAAGTCTGGCGGTCACAGTCATGCGCGCATTCTTTCGGCATGGCTCATATTCTTCGTGTCCAGTCCAAGAAGTCTTCCCTCGTGCTGCTTTTTCAGGAGGAAATTATTTTTCATTGCCCCCGAAAGAGCAGTGCCTTGCCAAGCGGTGTTGCTCTACGTTCTGCCGGTGTGATGCCAAGTCCTCTCTCCTCCGCTCCCTCAGGAACGCCGAAGGCTTCCTTTAACCCTGCCGAGACACAATAGAAGTGAATGCTTCTAATAATCTTCAGCGAGAATTCACATGCACTCGGTATATGAAACCTCAACACATTTTGTTGCGACCAGTTATATATATATATATAGACCAGAACTAGTAGTTTCAAAGGTTTAAGCATGACGTAAGCAAAAGTAGAAAATTGCCTGTGTCATATTTATGCAACAATTCGGTAAACGTGGAGTTAATATCGAGTAACTTACGTTTGTCATTTACTCTGTCCTTTTGCGTTCAGTCCCTCAACGCAAATAGTCCCAGCTCAACGATTTAGCATCTCCCGGTTGAATGAACTTATCAATGACTCATTTGAAAAACATTACGTGAGTCATTCCGTTATGAATCCGTGATTTGAACCAATCATTCAATCAGATTGACTCATAAAGACAGCGCTTGTCGCCACCTACTGGCGTACATGTATCGATGTGATCTGCAGAAGACGTCTCTCTACAAGAATCCCACAACTAACACAGGAAGTGTAATACAGCATTAACGCTGCATAGTGTAGAAGTAAATATACGAGTATGTTATTGCATTTTAATTTGGTGCTTATGCAATAGTGGTGCAAAATTTACATTTAAGCTTTGGGGTTTCCCTTATCAAAATTACCCATGGACTCATTGATGTAAAAGCCTAGTAACCATGGCTTGTTGGCTTATTGATTAGCACTCATAAAAAAAAACCCAAACAGATTTACTACAAATATCATGGTTAAACTATCTAGATTAATTCATAGTAAATTCTGTTTTGGAGTAAAACCATGTTTATTCTTCGTAAGGGTTATTTCGAATGCAGTTGTTTCTTTTGGGGGGGGGGGAAAGCTTCTTGATTTTCGTCATAAAGTGCAATATTATCCCTTTGTAGTCGGTTTTCTTTCTATTGTATCCACGTAACTGTCACATCCGACGTAATGTGACTGCAAATAATCCTGAAGTGTCATTTCGGCAGCATTCTTTGCTCTTGCGGTTTCTTTTGAAGAGTTTGTTTTCCTTCCATTTGCTTGAAACTGAATTATTACAGACTTCACATAAATGTCACCATTAAAGTAGGTTACCCGCATACATTCCCCTTTGACCAGTCAGCAGAGCACGTCAGGCGGTGTGGAAAAAAACTAAGAAAAAGCGCCGTTGCCATGATCCCCGATGAGTGTACAGCCAGCACAGGATTAGCATTTTATTACAATATCTCATCACACGTCGACACACCAGCTCACCTTCGCTTACTGTACGCTCCTCGCCGAAATCCGTGCAGGTTTTTGGCAAGACGTGAACTCTCAGGCCTGCCGCCATGTAAAATCACCCACAGATGTACAGAAAGTACTCGGATTCGCTGCGGAGTTTAACCTGTACCCTGCGAGTGGAAATGGCTGGAAGGTGAGGACTGGTTTTATGTTTTCTATAACTAATCAGAAACCAACACTGCTTCGCAAATATTTGAAGAGTTTTACGTTGGTCTATCACCGTGATTTCATTTCTGATTAAACCGCCTCTAAACGAAACACAAAATCGACCGCGGTTGATCAGGTGTCAATCAAACGGTCTTTTCCCGATTAAGCAGGCATTTCCGGGACAGAATAAACTGCAGTGTGGACCAGGCTTTACGCCACGTGTCAAAAATACGTCTATGCAAGATCTGCGTCTGTTCAGCTGGCTCACGCTCTCAGCATCATGTGAAATGACTCATTCTTTTCCATTCATGTTTACCTTTTTGCGATCTGTTTCTTACGATCTATTTACTTTTTAGCAGTGGGATTAAAAGCCTGACAGCGTTGGCAACAACTGAAACGCAGGAAAAGAAACACCTTCCGAACAGATTGTGAGTCTCGGAGCAGAAGACCTGATCATGCGTGAAGGTCCGTGTAGTACATGAACAGAAGACCTCCACCCTGTAATAAGTTTATGATGTTTCCACCACTGACGGACTGCTGTTGATTTAAATATAAAAACATGCTTTGTGTCAAAAAAAAAAAAAAAAAAAAACAGTGTACACACAGCGTTAGATCTTTTACGATGTTACTTGTCAAAAAGTTCATGACTCCTAAAAGATATTGAGTAAAAGATTGCACAACGTTAACTTTTCTGTCAGACTGTCTGATGTAGGCTTTCATGACTGACAGCATCGACTTGGCTTTCTTACGTCCTTGGTTTGACACGCAAAACTGAAATATAACAGGACAAACTCAAAAAAGCGTTGTGCTAATGTTGGAAATATTTTGAGCGTCTGGAGTCTGTCATGACTGAGTGAATAAGAGAGAATTCGTCATTCTTCAGAGCAAACAAGAGGCGTCTTTGATCAAATCCATGGAATTCAAGGTAAAAAGTGGAAGCTGTGGTTGCTGGGACATTAATATTTTTACAGTTTTACATTTGAAATAATGTTTTTAGAAGGTTTACAATGTCATACAAACCATCATTGTCTTGGTCATTAAAATAATGCAATAAACTTTAATTTAACAACATAAGATGTAAAAAAAACCATATGCATAACGTGATGAAAAAATGATTTCTTATTTTATTTTTTATTTATGTTTCCATTATTATTAAAGGAAATATTTAATTTCACTGAAATAAATTGCAAGAGGGATCGATAAAATATAATATTTTATCGATCCCTAAATAAAATATAAAAATAAAAAAATAAAATATTTTTACTGTAAAATTTTATGAAATGTCTATCAGAATTTTTCAGTACTCAGAATAAAGGAACTTACTGTCGAACAGCATTTTTAATGTTAAATTACAATAATATTATAAGAGCACAATGGAAAAATATTACGCTAGTATCAACATTTTAACATCTCTTTCTTTTCCACTAAGATTTATCATAAACCTGAAACATCATGAAGCTTAAACAACCTTATTGTCTCAGATTTCACAACTGTGCACAAAACCTGGCCTTAATTGTCTTTATAATGACTTGATCGTCCACTCTTGATTTCTCCTGCAGTGATCTGATGCTGCACAAAACAGCAGCTCATTTTGTCATGCTTGTAGTTTGTTTCTTATACAACTCCAATTCACCAAGTTAAATTAAAGTTTCACCACAATAGACGTGACCTTTTCCCAGATCTTGAGGGTTGTGGCTATGAGCAATTATGGTCGTTTGGCTTCTGTTGAGGACGCTTCTTTGTGTTGGTCTTGCAGAAAGAGTCTGCAGCATATTTGAAGCAAAATGACTTGTCCTAACAACAATGCCAATAATATAAGCATGCAAACTGCGGTCTGGTTTGACGCTAAGGGCAGCAGGGGAACTCGAAATGAGCACATGATGATGATTAATACTATTTCATACTTTTCTTGTGTGAGGAAGAGTGGTGAAAGCTGTAGCAGTGCTATAACTGATATGGTTCCCGCAGGCCACAATCATGAATTCTGAAACAAAATTGTCATTGCCTTGAGAAGTAATGGAAATATGAATATGGGGAAATGATTGGTTGATTGATTGAATATCTGAAATATAATTTTTTTCACATACCACACCATTCAACGTTACATGATGCAGCTGATGATAATTATTAAGCATCTATTTTTGTTACTTTTTGAGCATCATTTTCTTTTGCTTCAAACAAAACCATCCTATATTTTCATCCCTTAATTAAACAATACGTTTGCATCTCTTAACTGTGTCCTAACGCTCTATGACATATACTACATATGTATGCATATATGGATATATCTCCAGAGGCTGAGACATAGATCGTTACTGATATGCGTAAAGCTGCTTTAGAATTATGCAAATTGTGAAAATAACCAAATAACTCGCCAGTATGTCTTTATTATTTGTCTAAAACAACTTAAGTAAAAAAAGAAAGAAAGTGGCACGGTTTATCCGGCTAGCCGTGTGCTGGTTGATTTGATGTGCGACGCGGTGCTGCAAAAACACTGTTAGACTTATGCAATGTTTGGCTTTTTTTTTTTTTTTCTCTCGCTTTACTGCATCTGTGCCTTCCACGCAAATGCCTCGCTATATCTTAGGCATGCAAGTGCAAACAAGCTGGCACAGCGGCCCGGTGCTCCAGACCCCACTCTGAGACCTGCCACTTACTTCCGCTAACTTATCCTTTCCACTGAAAGCATGCAGACCTCCTAATTGCTCTCAGATGTCAGCCTGGTGTATATAAAAAGTGCGCTTTTTCCTCTGGGATGAATTATTCATTGGAATTCATTAAAATAATCTTCTTCGATATGGATTTAATACATTGTTGCGTTTTTTTTTTTTATTAAACGTTACAGGTGGTCATTAAAGGTGCTCCTGTTTAAAAATCAAAAATGGCCTAATAATGCATTTGTAGGTTTTTAGGTACAAAAAATGCTTTATAACTAATGACTTAATCATGCATTGCAGCAAGAATGTGTGTTAATAAAGCATTTATTCAACTATTATCATGTGCCTAAATAATGAGATTTAATAATGTACATTTACAAAAAATACAAAAAAATTTTATCAATTACTTAGTGTTTAATAAGATCATTCTGAAAGTCTGACAATGACTGGTTTGTAAATAACGTAATAATTTAGAATCGCTCATTAATAAAGCATTTCTAGATGCACTTGTAAACTGTTTACTAATGCTCATTAATGTTAGAAGAAAGTAATGCTTAACTAATGATTCATAGTGTGTAGATATTATAAAGTGTTTAAAAATAAAGTATATAAATTTACCTTAAGGATTTCGACATGGAACCGAACATAAATTTACATTTATTGATGACATTTATTTTTATAAATGCTGTCTACTTTATATAAGATAAAATAAGTTTTAATATATAATATTATATGCCTATAAACTGTACATATAAGCTTGCATTATACTGATGTTTTTTAAAGACAACTAAAAATTGGCTTTATGTACCAAACTAACAAAAAAAAAAATGGGATCCTGGTATTGGAAAGCATTATAAAGGGAAGCTGTAAAGAGCAGTCATTACTCTCTTAGACGAGATGTGTCCACCTCCTCTTTCTGCTTTACAGAGCTCCTCCAAAACCACAGATTACTTTTCAAAAAAAATAAGAACTTTTCTTAAATGCCAGCTGATAGATACATTGCTCCAGAGTTTGTTTACCTCTGGAGACATTCTCATTGAAGCTTATTGCATTATTCGTTATATTACTCAAAACCACCATATTTTTTCCAATTGTACGAGCTTTTAATGCACAAATAAAATTGACCAAATAAATGTATGCACTAAAGCGCTGTCTAAATAAATGCCCTGCATTTTACAGCCTACTCTTCATGCAGTTTTGTTTCGAAACAGCCTCATCTATTATCAAGCAAAACTGTCTGATAATGAGCCAATAATGCATCTCTTCTGTTGGTTGTGTTTGGAAGCTTCACCTGAAACAGATGAGCAATACTAATAATAGCCCTCTCCGATCTGTGATTTACCAAACGTAGTCGCGCTGACTCATGAGAGCTTTACTCATTCAGAGATTATTCACGAGAAAGATATTTTAAACACTGACATGAGTCATTTAAGTAATGTTTTCGGGGATGAAATAAGCTGTTCTTCATAGGCTGAGTCATTTTTATTAATGTTTCTGTTATAGTGACCCAGTCTCCAAGGCTCCAGGATCATGGCACAGTTGTTTTGCTCTCGTCTCATCTGTGCTTTTCACTCCAAACCTCTAAGGAGCTTTCTGAAGGGTTTTCTAAAAGGTTTCATGTTATTAATTTGTTGATTTTTTTTTTTCGTTTTTTTTCTTTCAACATGTCAAAATGAGTTTTTATGCCATACGAAATTATATTTTCCCCGTTGTTTAAAAAAAATGATATTTTCTAAACTATAATAAAATAACTAACATATTGTAAAATATAAAATATATTTTGCAAAGCTTATATTTTTATTTGCCGAGCTCAGTTACGTTTAAACACACACGCATGTATTTAAAATAATTTAAAAAATGTTAGAGTAAAATATGTATTTTATAATGTTTCTTGAATTATTACAATTTCAATTAATGCGTTTTAAAAATCAAAAATTGCCTAACAATACACTTGTTTGTTTTTTGTGTTTCTAGGTATAAATCATCCTCACTTTAGATGAGCTGGCAACTACTAAATGCTTTATAACTATCTGACTTAATAAAGAATTACAGCAGGTCATTAATGTGAATTAAGTACATTGTATTTGTATTAAATATTCTTGTAGTGCTGTTTTTGAGAAATTTGAGCATTTCATATAGAATTTGGGTTATTATTAAAATATTTTTTTATATTTTATAAATATTATATGTTAGTGTATTGTTAATATTTATTTCTAAATGGGAAAAATATATATTTTTTTCATTTAAAATAAATATTAATATATATATATATATATATATATATATATATATATATATATATATATATATATATATATATATATATATATATATTGTTAATATTTATTTACTGCTGACTATGCCATTTCTGAGCAGGTATCTTATGTAGCTTTTTCCCAGATTGGCCTCGTCTTGGAGGAAAACCTATAATGACCGACAGGCCATCTTCTCAAAATGAAGAACAACACCACAATGCACCTCTTTCTTAATCAGGTGACCCCTCCTGCCTCTGGACAGCTCAAGCTACAACCAGTGTATTGGCCGCACCTGTGCAGTGGACAAGAGCCCTTTGGTCTTTATCCTATCGGGGTAATGATAAAAGAGGGATCTAACCGTTCACAGATGATCTGTCAACGCGATCATCCTTGCAGAAGAGCGCCTCGGTCTTTTAGCACGGGCCGATAGAACGGGGTATCTGGCCCGTCTCTTTCTTCAGCCGCACATACTCAAGAGCCCGGAGAGCTTTGACCCCTGAACCTCAAGGCCGTTCGGCAGCTCAGATGCAAGAGTTTGAGATCTGCTGGAACAATTAACACCCCCTTCCATAAACTCACTCTGAGAGGGGGAGAGAGATGAAGAGATTTGTCTTTTAACAGGGAGTGAAGATCTGGAACAGCCAACCTGATCCAAAACCTGTCTGCTGCGTGCTTCTAAGTCTGCATTATAATAACTGAAATTCAATCTCATAAGCAACCTATTCGCTGCATTTGCACGGGCAGGAATACAAGTGTCGTGTAAATATTGCTCAGAAAGCCTCATGGAGACTTATAAAAACGTAACAGTCATGGAAATGACTAATTAAACTGCTTTTAATTACGGTAAAGGGTAAAATGTTATTACTTGTATACTCTGCAAGGCATTGTCAAACTGGTGTGTGTGTTTGTGTAAGTGAATCGTTTGAGTGTTTCTTGTAAACGAATCGGTTTAGAAAGGCCGGTCTGAATGACTCTTCAGCAAAGTAATCTGAACCAGATAGATTTCATTCTAATTCAATGATAATAAATCAATAAAAATAATGAATAGGAAAAAAGTTAATTTAAGGATAACATTCAGCCAGCTAAACTGACAAGGCAATTATTTTTATATCACAGATGACAAAGTAATCTTTTTTTTTTTTTGCACTGAAAGTTATTATATGAATGTATTGCAACATTTTTCTTTCTTTGCCCGAGGGTATTGTTGTTGACTAAAACCAATAAAATTGGATTATTGAAATAAATCAAACATTAACTGCATTTTTTCCCCCCTAAACCGAAGAATTAAAGCAACCAAAAATAATCTCTAAAACTAAAAACTAAAACTTGATCAAAATAATAATATGATTTAAAATAATAAAAAAAATACATAATATATAAATAATAGTGAATCAATAGTACGCCTAATTTGCGGTATTGATCCTCAAAAAATTAACTTTGCCGTGTATATAACACGCACACGTTTGGCGTGGGTATAATGCGCATTTTCTTGTGCGTATGATAAGAAATTTGTTGGCGTGTAGGTTTTGGTACAGAGCCAGAGGTTGTCAGTATAGTCTGTGTGTTGATTCTAAAGGAGGCGGCTGACGCTTTGCCGTCTCTCCTGTGGTGTCCCTGCCCAGCCCACGGGAAAACTGTTTATGCAAGAAGGTTTTATGAGCCTGATGCCTTTTCCAGACAGGACTGAGTGATGGAAAGGGCCGGAAAAGAGGGGAAAGTGTCCCATAGTTTTAATGAGAGGAAGAGTCTGTGGTGGAGTATCACAGGCTTCCTCCCTGGGCAGCTCTGGGAACTCTAGCTCCTGTAGGTTTGAGGGTAACTTATTTTGCTAGTTTGAGGTTATTTTAATTCATATTTATAATAAATAACCAACTGGTGTAGTTGAATATATTTATAATTATCAGCAGAACATATCAGTATTGATTAAATCAGTGTCACGTGATCATTTAGCAAAAAATATAAAAAAAAACATTATATTAAATATATTAAAATCATGCTGATAAGCATTTTTATGGTAACTGGGACCATTATGTTGTTTCTTTAGTGAATTAAAAAGTCTTTTGCAACGTTATAAATGTCTTTCCTGCCTCTTTAATCAGTATAATGTATCCTTGCCAAATGAAAGATGTCTTTTATTTTATAAAAACATAATAAAAACAATCATGACCCAAGATATTTGGATAATACAGCTATGTCATATCATCAAACGCTACAGTAATTTTGCACTTCTATTTTAATCGCACTTCCAAATAACCCGATTAGCTAACATTAGGTAATATTATAATATCATTATTAACTTACTTTCAAAACAACATTCCCTAACGGCGCGCAGGGTGGACATAAGCGATCTTAATAGTTTCCAAATGCTGTCTCGCTAGTTATGGGTTGACGAATTGCAAGATTGAGATGAAATAAAAGCGATGGAACAGCCGCTCCGTCACTTACCGACAACTGAAACGAAACTGATGAGCATCTCAGAGACGTCCATCATGCTAAACCAAACCAAACCAAACCAATCCAAAGCTGAAAACAAGCATTGGATGTCAAGGTTCTCCAGACTGTAATACAAGGATGTTGTTTCTTTTCTCTCCCTCTCTGAACCCAATTACTAACCGAAACGTGCACCTGGAATGTGAGGAGGCGCACTGATTGTTTAGACATTTTGTTTATTTGGGCAGATCAAGGCGCTGATCCAACAGGCCAAACGCACATATGCGGCACAAACAAATGACTTGGACAATCAGCTAGTTTGCATTGCTAATGTGATGAGACAGAATTAATTCCAACGAGTGCAACACAAAGACCAAACGGTGCTTACGGAAAACAATGCGAGTCAAAAGTTTGAACACACTTCGCTGTGTTTGTTAGGCAGGATGTTAAAACCCTGTTGATCACAAGCTTAAAGGAACAGTTCACCCAAAAATGCTAATTCTGTCATCATTTCTGTCATCAATAACCAGGCTGTTTTAGGTTACCATCGACTTTCATGGTATTTTTTTTCGTACTACGGTAACCTAAAACAGCCTGGTTACAAACTTTCTTCAGAATATCTTCCTTTGTGTTCGGCAGAACAGAGAAATTCATACAAGTTTGGAACTACTCAATGACAGAATTTGCATTTTTGGGTGAACTATTTCCTTAAATTCTAATTAGTTTTGTAGGCGAATGGAAATTGTGCCAATATTTTCATTTCTACACAGAACTTTAATTATTTCTCTTTTTTTTTGTTTTGGAGTGGATTGTCAAGGAAAAGCGGCCAGAAAGTTAATTTTTTGTCATAATGATGCCTTCAAAAGTAGTCGAAATGAGAGTTTTCAGTAAAAATGCACGTAAGCAGTAGTTCACAAAAAAAATGTACTCACCCTCAGACCATCCAAGATGTATATGAGATGGTTCCTTCATCGGAATGGATCGGAACATGCAGCTTTTCGCTTCATTAGACATTATTTGATGGACTAGGTCTTGTGGACTACTGTTTTTATCAGCTGTTCGGACTCTCGCTGTGACGGCACCCATACACCGCAGAGGATCCACTGGTGAGGCTAAAAGTCCCCAAATCTGTGCAGATGAAGAAACAAACTCATTTACATCTTGAATGGCCTGAGGGCGAGTACATGTGGGCAAATGTTCTTTTTTTGGGTCAACTATTCCTTTAATCTGCAGTTAGCTTTTGTCTGGCTTCTTGGCTGGTCATGCAGTGGGGATTCGGTAATGTCCTGGAGCAGTCACGTTAAATCTGCAGCACTACCTAAGCACTGCTTAACATTGACGTCATCCTGCAGTTCGTTTTGGCCGGACACAATGATCGCGATACATACGGCGGCACACCTGATTGAACAACATCGTTTGCGTTCGATTTCCTCTTGCTCAAGCCCAATCTGTAAGTATTCAGTTTGTGTCGACACATTCAGTTGTTCTGGTCTGTGTGCTGGCGCAACCAAACAGCATGGCTTATTAGCAAGGGCACTGAGACCTTTACAAAGCCACGCAATGGGAAACAAAAACAGCGAGAGTACAAACAAGCGGAGTAAACAAATCTAAGTTGACTGCGACTCCAGTCACTCTTAGAGGAGAGTTCAAAGTGTATAATGGCCCTGTACTGATAAAACTGATTGTGGTCCAAGTGTGTAGAAGTAAACAGTGCAGAACAATCACCGTCTCAACACAGCAGAGCATGTCTGACATATGACTGCACTAACCGCAGATAAGCGCTCTAATGGCTTCAGCGGAGCAAACGGCATTATTTCAGCACAAAAAGTTGTTTTTGAGACTCCAGCTATCTGGAAAGATTACCACAACGTTGCAATAAGCCAAACAAAGAGAGCGACAACATTCTTAATGCATCCTAATTCCCGAAATAATGCCTCCATAGATATTTTTTTTACTTTTCCGGGGCTTGGCGAAGGAAGTCGCCATATTTTGGCGAACTTCCACCCACGTGATTTTGCAACGCGGAAGCGAGCGATTTCCCCTCAGTGCGCCGCTTGCTACTCATTAGCCGCTGTAAAGTAAAGGCCGACTGTTTGCGCTACAAACACGTGTTTATAATTGCGATAGCTTAAAATGCTATAAGAAATAGAACCGTCAATATCAAAGAGAATAGACGTTTTGAACGACCGAAAATAACTGGGAGCGAACGTCACCGGAAACGAACGTCACCGGAAGCTTAGCGTCTTCAATTTACAACTTATCTTTTATGTTTTTTTTTTTTTTTTTTTTTTTTTTAAAGGTAGCCCAAATAGTGTCAAAGAAAAACTATTCAACAACATTATTTATATATAATATAATTATTGCGTTCTTACTTTACAAAATCGATGATATGCTAAAGCACAAGCTTCTACCCGATTATACCGCTGGACGCATTGAAAACCAGGTTTAGAGGAACACGTTGCGGTTTTAATCGTCTTATGATCCTGTAAACAACTTCCAAGATGACACAACTCGAAACAGAGACTAATCACAAGCAGATGGCTCGGTGCATTGGACTCAATTCAGTGTCTTATATTAAAAAAGAAGGTTTCGTTCTTCACTGACCATTTTAATTTTTGTACAAAGATTGGGAGTTTTGCGAGCTTTCTGAACGTCTTTCTGAGTCTTAAGTGTTTTGTAGTGATGTGGAGAATGGCTGGATCTCTGCGTCTGACAGCAGTATTCTTCAGCGCCAGGCTGCCCGCTGTCTGCAGAGCAGAAGGTTCTGACAAGCCTTTCCTCGGAATCCACTTCAGGTTTAATTCTGTTTCAGACAATTAAAACCTAGCGTTTCATTGCGAACAAAAGGCATCGTGCGATAGATTCTGATTACAAACAAAACGGTGTATTACGGGGTGTTTTTTAATACTAAATTTGGCATAGAACATCTTAAAAAAAAAATAAAAAAAGCAAATTGAAAAAAATATTAGGCATTTATTAAAGGAAAAAAAATATTTCATTGTTGTTTTTGCTTTCAATATGAAAACATAAAAGCTTGTTTTTGCAATTTTTGTAATTTGTCATCTTTAAATCAATAAATAAATAAACCATAATAAACATTTATTAAAAGGAAAAAAAAAAAAACAAGAATCATATTTTTGTGTCGTTGTTTTTGCTTTCGATAAGAAAACGCAAAAGCTTTTTCGTGCATTTTTTGTAATACAAGTTAAGTGTCAAATTACGTCAATAAAAATCATTCGAAAAAATATAATTTCCAAATTATTGTAGGCTACTTACCACATGCACGCCAATACAACAATGCGTTAATTAAAAGTAAGCTTTGCTAAACGCATTATTAAATATGTTAAATATGATAATTTAATTTAAAAAAAAATCTATATTTTAAAGTAAAATAATTATGTGTCTCTAGTACAGCAAAAATGATGATGCAATTTCAGATTAATGTTATGTTATCTTCTAATTTATGAATCTATTTATTGAATTTATGTTACATTCAGCTCTCCTGATGTAAACAGTAACTACAGTTTTAAGACAAAACGAGACAAAACGGGATTTGGTCGTGTTATAGAAATTAGATCCAAATCCCGTTTAAGTTAAATGAAATTACCTGAAGAACTAGGCTACAAAGAGTCCAGCGCAGCAGTCAAAGTGAGGTCAGGACGAATTTATTAATCTAGAATTCATTGGAAATTGTCAATATGAATATTGTGAAAACGTTTACACCACCTCGTTGTTTCTTTCTGGCAGATTTAAACACTGATTACGAAGGTTTTGCAACATTTGCTATACGTCCTTGCAGTGGCATCTCGAAAGAAAAATAATAAATCGCACGAATGGTTATGTCGTTTAAGTATAAATCATTTCTACATCGGACGGTGAGGCATGGCCACAGATAAGACAGGTGTTTAGGACTCTGGCCACCCATTTTCCAGGCGACTAAACTAACAATTTAATGACGCGAAGCAAATACTTGATATCATTCAGTTGGTGCGGTAAATATTAGTCCACCGCTTCAACCGAATAGAAACGGCTTAAGATAACTTTATGATTGGACACGAGCATCCACCGGGCTTTTGAAACGACAGGGGAGTCATTAGGAGGAGGCACGCGCCCTAATGAGCTCCTTTTCAGACCTGTTGAATAGAGACAAGCACCCCGCGGAGAGACCTGGAGCTATTTAATGGCCATTACGCACATCCCTGCCCAGTTTACGCGCGGTGGTTAGAGCTCACATCCCAAGAAACATGGAAGACATATTTTTTGATTTCGACGCTCAAGACGCCGCCACGGACTTTGCCTTCTGGGGCCAAATGGACCCCAACTTCCAGTTCCAGTCTCAACTGGACACGCTGCTGCTCGACTGCGGCGCAATGACGGGTCAGCTGTCGCCCTGGTCCTCTTTCGGGTGTCAGTCCGTGTTCCCCGAGGCTCAGCTGACCTTCACGGACTTAGACTCGCAGTCCCCGCAGCTGGAGGTCGGTGCTGAAGTGGACAGCTCCTTGGCGGACGAGCCCCATGAGATCGGCGAGCGCAGACAGCAGCAGCAGCGGCGCTTGACGGCCCATCACCCGTACAAGGTGCAGCGCCACGCCGCCAACATCCGGGAGAGGAAGAGGATGCTCAGCATCAACTCCGCGTTCGAGGAGCTGCGCTGCCACGTGCCCACCTTCCCCTACGAGAAGAGACTCTCCAAAATAGACACCTTGAGACTGGCCATCGCTTACATCGCCCTGCTTAGGGAAATCCTCATGTCAGGCTGTGACCCCAAGTCGTACGTCGACGAATGCATGAAGAACGGCTATAAGAATCAGACCAATGCCATCTGGAACACAAGCGGTAAGATGATAGAAGCACAATAGAATATATATATATATATATATATATATATATATATATATATATATATATATATATATATATATATATATACACACATATATATGCATATGTATATGTATATATATATATATATATATATATATATATATAAATATAAATATAAATATATATGCATATATATGTATTTATATATATATATATATATATATGTATTTTTATATATATGTGTGTATACATACATATATATATATATATATATATATATATATATATATATATATATATATATATATATATGTATATATATATATATATATATATATATATATATATATATATATATATATATATATATATATAATATGTATATGTATATGTATATATATCATATTTAATTTAATCAAGTGTATAATTGAATTCATTTAAATAGCCAGTTTAAATAAATAGAATTTGCGCAAAAACTGAGCAAAAGTTGAATTGAAAATTTAAACCAGTTCTTTGAATCAAAAATGTATAGCTGGAACAGTGTAGCCTAATTGCTGACTGAACGACTCGTATTAAGCGATTCTTAAATCAAACAGCTCTTGTGAATCTGAACTCTGTAACTCATCACAAACAGCGTAATTCACTTATAAGAATGTAAAAACACACGAATATTACGAACCGGTTCATTTTAGTGAACCAAATAATTTAGTTTTAAAAAAGTGAACAAAACGCGCGACTGATGTTGAAAATACCGTATATTTTTTTCATTTTGCAAATCAAACTCATTCCGGTGTTCAAAGAAATAAATCGATCAAACAAGCCTGAACTAAATAATTGAATCCCTGGCTGGTTCAGACAAACGTCTTTGATCATTTCACGAACATGACAGGACGTTTAGATCAAACAGTTGTTCAGTCTTAGTGTCACTGCAGCAATTTTATTCATTTAAACCAGCATTCTGAAGTATTAGGAGCAGATTGAATGCTTATCCTCATGCACACGAACGCTTCCTTCCCCTTGTTTGCGGGGCATGCGAGGTAAACTGCTTGTTTATTAGCGGCCCGTATGCAAATAGGCCCTCAGCGAGGCTTATGTCACTCAAACAGGCCTTGTTTTACATGATTAAACAGTTCCTATTGTTTATATTGACTGTGCAGTTTATTCCCAGCTGGCCAGTTCTTTTTTCAAAAACTTCCTTTTCTGAGACGCAAGTATTTTGACTGAGCTGAAAGGGAGCTGTGTGCTTCAGTTAACCACATCCCGGGGTTCCAGCTCTTCAAGAGGGTGGGTTTTAATGAATAAGTGTGCCTTTGTTAGCCTTAGACCAGCGACTTGTTAAATGGTCATTAAAATGTATCTAAAGCCTCGTGTTTGCTCTGCCTTTGTACTCTCTCCGACTCCAGATCTGACAGCTCGCCTCTCTTGGATAAAGTGGGATTAACCGCGGCGTGGGCCGCGAAGAGAGATGCCTCCTCGTCCTTCTTTCTCACGCTCCTCTTCAATGGTGCCGCGGCACGGCGACTGCGCGACATCTGCAGACTTCTCACCGCGTTACACCTCCCGGCACTCGGGACACTTTTTATATTCTAATTTGTTGTGGGTTAGAATCAGGCCCCTTCTCGCTCATCCAGACGCGCGTTGTTTGTTGTGAATGAGGCCTTGCCGGGACAAAGCCGTGGCACTTGTGCCTGCGCGCCGAGATGAGAGAATGGCAAAAGGGCGGCAGTTCGAATTTGTTTCCATGTGCTTCACTGTTGAAAGCAAATCGAAAGGGTTTGACCTGGCAATGTGCCTGACAGCCGCATTCGGATATAGAGCAGGGAGAGAGCGCCGTCAAATCATTTTATCACAGCAGTATTTATTTGTTAATTTATTCTTTTTATTTATTAAAAATGTAATTTTTTTTGGTCTGTCTTTTAACTTTCGTGTGATTTAATTTTAAATAAAACATAACTTATTTTTAATTAAATGTGGGATGAACCCCTAGAATTGGCACAAAAATGAGCATTTAAGAATGCTAATAAAAAAATTAAAGTAAAATATATTTATATATATATATATATATATATATATATATATATATATATATATATATATATATATATATATATATATATATATATATATATATATATATATATATATATATATATATATATATTTTTTTTTTTTTAATTTCATTTTATTTTTTTGTAAGTGAAATCACTTCATTCAAATTTTAAATTCACATCGCTTATATCATGACATTTTTAGTTCAGATATGGGTTATTAAATATGTAATATTCATATCCCTGTACAAAGTGTACATTTTCGAAATACGATTTTAAATAGAATCGTTTTACGACACTTTAAAATACATACATATTATTAAATCTAAATGATAAAAAGGGTAAAATGGCTTCTTTGAATAATTGTACATTTTGTTCTGTGACAGTTGCTTTAGAAAATTACTCTATTTAATTCTTTCTACACATTAGTTGGTGCATCATGCAGACCTACACATGTTAAATATACCTAAATGCAAAATATAAAAAAGATACAAAGAGACACTGTTTTATGCCTTGCGTATCCCTAAATGCTGCATACAAGCGCCTTATATGTCCATATTATTACCTAAAATGTACATCTTAGTACTAAAATGGTAGATATTTGCTCCAGTGACAGACTAAATTTGTTTCCCAACAGTCCCCTACTAAGAGGCCACATTTGTTTTAGCCATTTCCCCTTTGTTTTAAAAGCCTCTCGAGGGAGCTCTTAAACTGTAGTCACTTACAAACAGAGCGCCACCATTATAAGAGTGAACGCATGACGGAGTTCGGATTATAGACGAGCGGAGCAGATTCTCGGAGAAAAAGCTAGCAGGAACGAAACATCCAGCGCCAGTTTACCTTTCAGGTGAGGTGTGTAAAATACGTCTTTAAGTCTTCGCAAGTG
Organism: Puntigrus tetrazona; assembly: GCF_018831695.1. NCBI lineage: Eukaryota > Metazoa > Chordata > Actinopteri > Cypriniformes > Cyprinidae > Puntigrus > Puntigrus tetrazona. The sequence continues at coordinate 22,977,269 of NC_056707.1, forward strand.
CAATTTCTCCGCCGCTAATGGCCCTCGGTGGATATAATTAAACTGGAGTGTTTTGTGGTATGGGAAGCTAATTATAGTCTCAGTCTGTCGGGCAGGTTTTAACCCCCTGAACGTCTGGCCTCAGAGATCCTGCTTACAGTAAAATAGGGGTGGTCTTTATGGATACGGTTCCTGTGTAACTTCACCTGCGCTCTTAAAAATAAAGGTTTCGAGAGGGAGTTTTTCACAGCAGTGCCATAGAATGTGCAGTTTTGGTCTCCAAAGATATAAAAGATAATTGTTTTGTTAGTGCGAAGAATATTATAATAGGACCGTTTGCTTAAAGGTAGACATTCAGTCGTAATTTACTCCTTAAACGTTCTCAACGACAGAACAGTTGACGGTAGCCATTGATTTATACACACACACACACACACACACACACACACACACACACACACACATACATATATATGAAGATATTTTGAAAAATGCTGGTGACCTAACAGTTGGCATTGATATTCAGCAAAAGAAAGACACTCATATTTTTTGACAAACTCTTAAAGTGCCCCTGTTATGGATTTTGGAAAATTCATGCAACGTGTAAGACAACTCTTAAGTGAATGAAAACATCCTGGAATGTTTTAAATCTGAAAGATTTAAGCATATAAAGTTATTGTCTCGCAAAGAAAAATGAGTCGACTCCGAATCATTGAAACGAGTGTTTTTTTTAAAGCTGTTTTCTGTAGCTTTTCACGTTGGTCTGAATTAAAAATGCCCATTCATTCTTTGCCGCTGGGTACCGTTTTTCTGTAGCGTTGAAAGCCCGAGCACTGCTTTAAATGAATTGATTGATTAGGAGGGGTTTAAAAAATGAATCGTTAAACGAATTGTTTGGAATTTGTTGACCAAATAAGGAAAAAAAATAAATAAATGAATGCATATTATAAAAAAATGAAATGTTTTTGTCAACCTGTTGTTAGGGATCCCAAAACCAAAACACGAACCTTTCGTTGCCTATAATAGGGGCTTTTTCATTTCTGGAATGGAAAGGTTCATTGGATGTTAAAGTCGACTTTAATAAAGCACCTTTATTTTTAAGAACGTGAGTCATTTTCACACGGACCCTTAGAGCTGCTCCGTAACTGCTGGAGTTTGAGTTGAACGGATTCTTAAAGCCGCAGCGCCGCAGTCCGAGTCTTTGGAGATTGGTATTGACTTCATTTATGCGTTTGGCTGACTCCTCCACGCAGGGTGATGTTCTTACCAGAGCCCCAGCTCCATCTCTGGAGGCAGCAGCAGGTGTGTGATGACTCCCCGCGTGCGCTCCGGCCATCGATCACAATATAACACAAGCCCCGCTGCACTATTACAATACCGGCGGCTTCAATTACGGCCTGAGTTACGTCCCTTATTACATGTTGCATGACCCTGAGAAGGTCTGTGTTTTAGTGCTCTGTGCTGTCAGAGCAATGTAGAGCTCAAGTGGGGCGTACAGGTGGAGATCCGATTTACCTTTGGGACCCGTGCTTACTGTACCGACTCAAACGGGCTGGACTTGTTATGCACGTGCTGTCACGTTGCTGTTAGTCGATCTTGCGCACAGGAATTTTTAAAGAATGTAGCTTGAAAAACAATAAAGCAATAAGAGATAACGCTGGGTCATGATTATCGCCATCTGGTGGTTAGTTTGTTTCATTTATACTTTTGCTCTTTAAGTAAAAAAATCAACCATTATTTATTTATCTTTTATTGTCCACAAAAGTAGACATTTTTAAACAATTTCTACGCACCTCTTCTGCTCATAATAGCAGTTTATAGTGCTTATAGCTGTCCATAATGCATAATTAAATTCAATAATAAAAGTAAAAGCAATAGGGTTCTATGGTTTGGGGTAAAATGGAATTGAGTTTTATCTAAATAATTTTTAATTGTATGTATATATATATATATATATATATATATATATATATATATATATATATATATATATATATATATATATATTAATATGACTATAAAAGTTAGAGGAAGAATAAAAAGAAAAATTATTATTTTATTATTATTGTTGTTATTAATTTTAAATATTTAAAATATTCATTAAAAATGATTTAAGAAAATTTACAACAGTAAAATTGCACTACTAATATGTATGGCTAAGTTCATTTATTCATTTTAAAATGTTAAACAACCACACTTTCATTTTGACAGAAATAAAGTAACTTATTATTATATAGTTATTGAATTAAATCATAGCTTTTATGATTTTAATAAGTCATAATGGAATTTCAGTTTTATTTTACTCATGCAGCTATACATAATAATATAAGCATTACGCTGCATAAATCTGTTATAAAAGTAGCCCGTATGACTACATTTAAAAAAAAGTAAAAATTGAATTATTTGAATCTAATCAAAACTGCATTTTTAACTTGTCAGGTGTATTGCATTTTAGAAACTTTTAAATGAATAATAAAGGATATGTATTCATTTAAATGTGCTTGTCGTCCTTTAAAACGATAAAACGATATTTATTATCAGAATATTGTGAAATCGTTTAATGGATATAGTCTGTGAAACACACACGGTGTGTGTTGCTCATCCGTCTCTCATGTTTACAGGATTAGTGCTATAATTCAGCGATGAAATAAAATGAAAAAAAAAATCAATGAAGCCCAATAAACACTCGTATCCTGACAGCTTCGCGATGTCCTGCCTTGTTTCTTTTAGCAGCAGGGTTTGTTTATTGTCTGGCCGTTCGACCCGAGCCGATCGTCACACTCGTGTCAGGAAGGATGAGGACTGGAGTCCTCCGTTGCAGGTGTGTTTATTGTGCATTTCACTTCTCTAAACACGACCATGACATCACTTCCTCCGAAAGCGTGCTTGCGGTGGGGTGTCAACCACCAGCGATTATGCCATTCAAGGGATGCACGCTCTCCCGCCAAAATCTAATCAAAACAATAGATGTCTAAACAAGGATAAAACACCGAGGGCAGTTGTAACAAACACGGTTGATTGGATTATTTACACAGACACCCTGGACATCTTTCGGGGACACCATTAAACGTCGAGTCGGGGTCTGTTTATGCGATAGAAGAGGGGATGTGCATGAACGCAGTTATTCGGATGATACGGCAGTGCTTTCGAGTAATTGATCTCCACGTGCACTGCCACGCTCGCTCTGCAGATCTCAGATAGCTGTGAAACACATTTTAAATGATCCACCTGCTTTGCTCATTACCCCGGGCCCCTCAAGGTCTACACACACACACACACACACATATGCTGAGATAGTGACTGCCATTTGCTAAGTGGGGAGATATGCATTTTTCCTTAAAATACATTTTGGGAATGTCAAGGTTTCATTGCCACAAGGGCATACGAGCCATTTAAAAAAAAAAAATACCTTCGGGGTTTTCAGCTTTTTTTTTCACTCAATCGATATCACAGCGTGCTTAATATCCGGAGAGCTTTTTAAAAACATAAAAAAGGGAAAGGGTTCAATGTGTTTATGTCATTACAGTACCGATTAGAAAGCATTTATTAACAAAGCGGTTTTTGGTTATCGTCTATCCGTAGCTAGTGGGGTCCAAAATCCAAAGCAACATTAATAAATCCCGGATCCACTTAACTGAAATTTGGTGAAACTGAATCGCCCTCGGGCCATACGAGATGCGGATTTTCGTTGAAACAGGTTTGGAGACGTAGCGTTTTCGCTGTTGCTCACCCATCCTCTGCAGTGAATGGGTGCCGTCAGAACGAGAGTCTAAACAACCGATAAAAACATCACAATGATACACAAATAATCCTCACCACTCCGGTCCATCATTAAGCTGCATGTTTGTAAAAAAAACGAATCCATCATTAAAGCATTCATGCTTTAAACCGTTGCTTCTGGTCACAATCAATATAGCTTCCTTCATTGAAAAGGTCAATCTCCTGTTGTTCTCTCACATCAGAACTCACCACAATAATTGCTTTTGGGCTGCTTTTGGGCTGATTTCACTTGCAAACGCTGCTCGATCTCTGCTGATTCAGGTGAAACAACTTTTTTACAGCACTCTCAGAAATAAAAGCGCAAAAGCCGGGGAGGTATCTTTTCAAAAAAGGACATGTTTGCACCTAAAGTGACCATTTTGGTACCTTAAATGTACATATTAGCACTTAAAGTGTACGGATTTGAACCCGACAGGTACAAAAGTGATCATTTTGAAAAGGTACCGCCCCAGTGACAGCTTTTGTACTTTTATTTTTGAGAGCGTGGGAAAAGCAATATTATAGAGGACTTTGTAATGATAATCCATCATTACAAAGTCCTCTATAATATTGCTTTTCCCACGCTATGTTTCTTACAAACGTACAACTATCGGTTATCAAGATGTTAACTGATGGACTGGAGTCATGTGGATTACTTTTATCAGCAGTTTGGACTCTAATTTATGACGGCACCCATTCACTGCACTGGTGAGCGACTGACGTAATGCTACATTTCTACAAACTCATCTGCATGCTGGATGGCCTGAGGGTGAGCACATCTTCAGCAAATGTATTTTTGGGTGAACTATTCCTTTAAACCTGGAAAGTGGTAACAAAAGAAAGATAAAATGGCATAAAATGGAGAACCATTTCGATCTCTGCAGTAAATAATTAAATAAGTGAATTAGCGGCACAGTTCAAGTGGCTTTTCTAGCTTCTATTGAAAGATCATGTCATCTCTCGTGCTGCTGTCATTAAAGCAAAAGGGAGACAAAAGCAAATAGTGAGTCATTCTGAAATTCATGTCATTTTGTTATGCTGATAACAATTATAGCAAACACATGGTGAAAATGTGTGTCATAAGATCTATTGTAGAGAAACTTGGCTCACCGGACGGCTTGCATTAGCATTAGCAAACATCACAGCTGACATCTGTAAATGGATTACATTCTTTTATAATCCACATCATCAGTCGGCTACACGAAACCGTAAATAACTTTTACATGCAGGGAAATATCTTACGAAGAAACCAAAAAAAATGTTTTTGCTGTTCTACAAAATATGTGCCACTGTGCCTCATATACATCTGCAAATATGAACTACAACAACGAACAGCTGATGCAAAAAATGTACATGTTTTTTGCATGAAGATGCATGTTTATCTCATAAATTATAATTGCAATCATCTCCGTGTGTTAGCTAGTTTACATTGTAGCTATTTTCCATTAGCTATAGCTAATTAAATAAATTAAGTAGTATTTGGAAATATAAGCTATGATTTTATTAAATAAAATGAATGGTAAAACTTTCATAAAGATCAATTTCACTCATTAGTTGCTTATTAGCATATTATTAACGTATTGGCTGTTTATTAGTACTTATAAAGCACATATTCTGCATGACCATATTCATATCCTTACCTAAACTTAATAACTACCTTACTAACTTTTGATAAAGAGCAAATTAGAGGTTTTAGGCAAAAGTCAAATTAATTGTTTGTCAATAGCAAGAGTCAGAACTTAATATAAAGTGTAACCAAATTAATCTATAAAAAAAGAATATAAATTAATAAATAATACACAGAAATAAATAAAGCATATTGTATTGTATGCATTATATTTATCAATAGATATATACACACACAGTATATGATGAAGAAATATTTGGTAATATATATTTAGATTTTAGAAATGTAATAAATAGAATATGCAAAAATACGTACAATAAACTATCATTTAAGTGTATAATTATAATATATATATATATATATATATATATATATATATATATATATATATATATATAATGTAATATTTAAGACTTAATTATGTGCCAAATTATGTCGGTTTATTAAACCACAATTACTTAAACTAAAAAAATACACCCTTTTTAAAAGACACCCACTCACTTTTTTTTGCTCTCTAACACTACTTTAACCTGACAGTTTACTGTAAATGTACTTGTTGCGTTTACATCAATCATGACTCAGACTTTCCTCTAAGCCAGTCCGGGCCAATCAGCAGGGCAAACAGGCCATGTTTGCCCAAGTTCAGAAGCACTTAGACGGGCCACCTGTGCCCACACAGCCCTGCGAACCTGAAACTAACCTTAGCACCAACATCACAACCGCCCCTCTCATTAGCCCGCGGTGTTTGTCCAAGAGCTTCGCGCGGTGGGGCTGGAGCAAACCTCAATCGCTACAACGACTCCTGAGCGCTGCAACTGTGAAGTCATGACAATGGGTTCGAACATGGAATAAATTACAACGTGCATAATCTATTTTACGGTTCAAAGAACACGCGTCCTCTGCGATGACTAAGAAACGTCTTCCGTTCAAACAAACTGCGATACAGATCAATTCCTGAGACGGATCAAAGATGTTTTTCTGGAGAGATACACGGCGCTGTTTACTTTCGAAATCTGCATTTTGTTATGAAAAACACATGACATTTACACGCATCTCGTAGCGTTCAAAATATTCTTTGCAAATGGGAAGCTACTAAAACGTAACAGCGCTCGGCCGTTGCATACAAAGGACGTACTTTGCTCCATTTGCTTTGCTTCGGTTGAAAGCGCTCTTGGGGCACCGGACACCCCGGATCAAGACCGGGTAACACCGAAAGCAGAAGGAGAGGGTTAAACAATCTGCATCATATTAAACAAACCTAAATGCTTCAAGCTGCTACATACTCCCTAATGAAACATTTATGAAGGACCTCTAATGCAATTTTAGAAACACCTTGTCACCGGGGTTGCTGGAAAACACAGTCATATGGATGAATGGGAGGCCAAACTGCCTTAGAGTGTGAGTTAACGCCGCAGGGGGCAAAGCTCATTCCACTGTAGGAAAGCATTTACATTTTACAAGGACAGTTTAAACATTCGACTTTCAGCGTGTATTTATTTTAATGACCTCAGCAAATAGTGCCACCCCGAAAACGATGCTTTGGATTAAATTAACAGTAAAATAAAATACAATCAGATTAATAAAAATGCACTGACCCCAAAAAGTACTCACTTGCTTAAGGCATGCACGGTTACATATTTGCAGTAAGAACAAGTTGACTTTTTTAATTTTAGTGGATGTTCTACGCAGGTTGTAGTTCATCAGCTGTGAAGGCGATCCATTAATGTTTGACCACAAACTGTAACGGCATTTTTTTGACTATAACTATTGCTTTAGCACTCAAAATGTAACTTTTTTATGTGAAATGTTTTGCTTGAAAATTGCACTTTTGCTATTTATTTTTTTAAAGAAATGGTATTTTGTTTGATAGTCTTTATTATACATTTTATATATATATATATATATATATATATATATATATATATATATATATATATATAATTTTCTTAAATATTGCAGCATTTAAACCATTTTTAGAAAAAATAAAAATCAGATTAATGTTTTAATTAAAATAATCTTTTATCAACCTAAAATCTTTATTTTTAGAAGTTATATAATCCATATAAATATATTAGACAGCATGACACTTTTCCACACATTTAATAAAAAATGTATATTGAGCTGCTAATCAACATTATCAGAATTATTTCTGAAGGACCATGTGACACTGAAGATTGGAGTAATGGAAATGAAAATTCATCAAACAATTAATTTTTTCATCAAATAAATGCAGCCTTGGTTGGCATAAGAGACTTTTAAACAGAGACATTTCCAAAATGCATTTCCGGTCTTTAGACCCGCAATGTAAGCACGAACATTTTTTGGGGCCACTGTACATGTTCTTAAGGATACCTGCGCGAAGTTCATGACTCTGCTCGCGCAAACAGAGAGATTATCCACGCAAACATCAATGTTTGTAGGAACACGTTTGCACTGTCGGTTCACCGAGGCATGCCATCTTCACACCCCATCCACGGAGCGAGGAACAAGGCATCTGTTGATCCTCAGCTACTTGCAGAAAACACAAAGGCAACCATCACAGAAAAGCACATTCAGGGGATTACGTTTCATGCAAGCGCTGTGTCATTTCCAGTAGCAGCAGCAGTCATATCAAGACTGACTGCACTTTCAGGAAAAGACGTTGAACTGATATCAATGAAAAACAGCTGTGCGTGAGAGCATCTTTTGTTCATCTTGGCACTGGAAAAACAATTTGGCTCATAGAGACAGATATATATGCATTGATATATGCGTGCCCTTACAAAACACGGTCGCATATTAGTTTCATCTGCGCGGCTTAGACTGGATTCTGACACCTTCATCGGGAATATAATATTCATCGCATCGCTCCGATAGCCCACAATTCTTCCCAGAACATCTATAACCAATTAACATTACGCATGTCACACTCTGTGAGGTTTCAATTATCGCTAAAACCGTAAGACCACCAGATTGTCTTCCGCATGCCTTTTCTATTTGTTTCTGAATCTAAAATGGGCCTGCAAACATCTGTGGGTTGATGGGACGGGCTGCTGCAGAAAGCATTTCAGCTTATTAAAGAGTTCCAGGCCATGTGGAGCTGATTTGGAAGTGTCGAAGAGATATAAACACGTCATCTTAGCAGAGTGAAATATGGCACGGCATATCTTTGATCTGATGCGGGTCATCTCCAGAACCTGCCGGCTGGGTCAGATGGTACCCGACCTGCCCCTGCTGGGGCCTTCGAAGAAATCTATATGCTATTACGGCGTACATATACCTGTAAGTCATGAGATTTTGGTCCGGAGAGGCTATGCTGTGCCGCTGGGCCATATGGAGTCTATCTGAAGCCGTGGTGTTGATGGAGCGGGTCAGGCCAGGGGGAAACAGGCTTCAAAGTTGGGCACATGTCAATGTCTCTCTTATCCTTTCACTATGAATTACAGGACAGAAGATATTCATTCTTCCCAATCGCCCGATCCTTCATCCTGTTGGAAGATCCAAAAAGTGTTTATCAAAGGCAGGTACTTCACCCACGGTTCACCCAAAAATAAAAATCTGGTCATATTTACTCACCTTCATGTCGGTCCAAACCTACGCCATTTCGGAGGAGAAATTACTGTACGCTTTTAAAAAAAAATAAGGTGTAAAATCTTTTGCAGTGACGAACCATTTTTTGGTTCTTCTAAAAATATTTCCACGAATGCTGCTTAAAAGACCCAACTTTTCTTAGTGTAAAGAACATTGTTAATCATCTAAAGGACGTTTCCCGTGAATAAGAACCTTCAGTGCTATGCAAAGGTTCCATGGATGTTAAAGATTTTTAACGGGGGCATCAACGCCAATAAAGAACCTTTTTATTTATCTACATTTAGTCTATAGACTTGATACAGACACCTGCTATTCGTACGCTGTTTTTGGAGCTTGACATCACCAATTATCATCAACGTTTTGCGTTCATCCCTCATGAATTGGCATTGGTTATCCATCAGTGGAAGATTTCCATTGCTCAAAAGGTACTTTATACTCCTTATTTAGGTTATTCAAATGCTTTTCGCGTTAAGAACTATGGCTGAAAGATTATTTGAGAAAACCAAAAATGGTTTTACTGTGGCACTGCTGCGAAAACCACATTTTGGAAACTTTACCTTAAGAGCGTACAGAAGAAATAAGGAGCAAAGGTTCGGTCGTGACGGTAAGTAAATTATGAATTTTCAGTTTTGCATTAACCACTCATCTAAATGAGTTCAGGCTGCCAGTGGAGAACAGAGGAGATGAAGCAGAAAATTCCATTTGGGATACGAGATTTGATCTACATTAGCACTGAGTAATATCATTGTGGCAGATGTTTTTACATTGTTAGTTAGTAGAACATATGTAAAAACCGGTTGACACGTTCAACAATTTTCTCTTTCCTCTACGTTAGATATTTTGTAGCATGTAGAACTATAATTGCTTCAAGCTCTTTGATTAAGAAGCATTCACGTTGCATTATCTTGAAGCTCTGAAACCGTAAACATCCCTCACCCAAAATCCTTTCAGATCGTCCGTGTTTTAAACAGAGTGGACACGGGGATCATCTGAGCATCCCGAAGGCTATTCTCTATGGCTTCGGCCCAAGTGTCAATCATCCGTTCACATGTGGATTACATACATAAATCAAAGGGAAACAAATCATCTTTCTGAAATAAGGCATAATTTACAATTGAAAACCTTACAAATGCGACCAAACTGCTGCCTTATACAAAACATCCCAAAGCTTCTTTTGAACACTGGACACTGGTAAAAGAAATCTGACATGCATTATTATTGTCTTATTCAAAGAGACAGTCCAGGCCCGGCATTCAAATGGCCGTGTAAGAGAAAAAGCCTGTGAGGCTTTGCCAAAAGTTCTTCACAACAGGCTGACTCCTACATGTGTTTAGGGTATTGTGAAACCTTGGACTTATTCTGGAAAACAATAGGAAGAGGTCTTTCATCTGACTTGAAAGGATGGCGTGAAGAAATGCCTGCAAAGAAATTCATCTACTGTGCGCTACAGAGGTGAGAGACCTTTCGTGGCATCTTAATATCAAAGGAAAAAATAAAAGATGACCTTAAACATTAATGGTGGACTTTGGGCGTAAGGTGCGTATAAAAATTCAATACATATGCATAGCTTGAAAATTAAAGCTGTTGTAATCTTACAGGTTTTTGTGAATTCTCAAAATTAAAAATTTCCATATCTGAAGGATTGTATACACTGCATATGCTAAAGCTTGTAACGAGCCAATACTTTAAGAATTGTAATTTTTTAAGTGTTAGAAAGTGTTTTGTGTCTTTTTTACCATTTGCATTTTTGTACAGTCTATAATCTAGGCTGGCTAAAGGCAGGTTGCATTGTGACAAATGACCCCATTTTTTGTAGAGTAATGGTAGAATTTTTTTTTTCTTTTGGAAAATGAAGCAAAATTCACTGTAGAAGTATAATACAAGTAGAAGTAGAAGTACGACACCTAGCCCCAATCTGTCTTATTAAAGCAATTCGAAAAGGATTCAAATGAATAAACTGCTAAATAAATGAATCAACAAATTATATATATAAAAAAAAGAATTAACAAAGAAATAAAACTGACAGCAAAACCACTTAAAATAAAAAACTAACAAAAAATGGTATAATGCAAGAAATACCTCATAAATAAAAAGCTAATTCCTATCCTTTTTATAAAAAAAAACAATTCAGCATTTTTTTATCATAATGTACACGTTGAATATAATATACATTATAGTGTTTCGATTTTGTCTCCTAAAACATTTTAGAATTATACATTATTTGATTTTTTATTTAATTAGTTTTTTAATAAAAAATATGATTTCTTGACTAATTAGGATTTTTTTTTTAAAGTGTGACAACTAGTCCCGACCGCTCTTAAGAAAAATAATTAAAAAGGCAACAAAAAAAACCCAAACAAAACCAGATACCAAAAATAAAAATACAATTTAAATGCAAGCATTACTTTCCTCAAAAGTGATTCCTCCTTTTTACTTATTAAAAAAATTATATTTTACCATATTACCTTATACTGAACTATACAAGCTGTAGTATGAAAAATGTGAGACAATTATTAAGATAATCTAAAAACATTTTAGAAGTAGCCCACAACGTTTCTTAATATAATTTTACCATAATAGCTGCTTGTCCGCGTCTTTACTGCAGCTTTTACGTTCTTTTTACATTTAAATGTCTTTTTTTTTTTTTTTTTTTTTTTACAGTTTGAGATTGACATGTCGTCTAAAGCTGAGAGCATCGATCTAAAAGTGGGTTATAATTTGAGTGGCAGTCGGTGGAGAGGTGCAGTGTAACTTTAGACTGGTCCTCCTCGTTTATTAGTCCGCCAATCAGAGACCGGCGCTTCCTCCCCCTCCATTCACACTAGTATTTAGCATCAGAGACTAGGATAAAGTTTCCCAAAAAAATTAGGAAAAAACTTCCTGCGGGAGGAAAGCCGTGCCAAGCTCTACTTCTGGAAGCGGAGGCGCAGTCTCGGGACTTCGGGAGGACAAACAAACCCCAGAAAAGCGCACGGATATAACGGCGAAACCACGGATTCGAAGGTGGAGAGCGCGTTTTCTCCTCGACCTTCTCGTTTCTTCAAAAAAGAAATGGAAGAGAGTTCAAGCTCTCCCGTCTCCCCAGCGGACAGCCTGGCGACCAGCGAGGAGGAGTTGGACAGGCAGCAGAAAAGGTTCGGGAGGAAGAGGAGACACAGCAAAAAGTCGAGCGAGGACGGCGGCAGTCCGAGCTCCGTGAATAAAAGGAGCAAAAAGCCGAGCCCCAGCAGCACTCAGTCGTTCGAGGAGCTCCAGAACCAGCGCGTCCTGGCGAACGTCAGGGAGAGGCAACGGACTCAGTCGCTGAACGAAGCCTTCGCGTCTTTGCGCAAAATCATCCCCACGCTCCCCTCGGATAAACTCAGCAAGATACAGACGCTCAAGCTCGCCTCCAGGTACATTGATTTCCTCTGTCAGGTGCTGCAGAGCGACGAGATGGACAGCAAGATGTCGAGCTGCAGCTACGTCGCGCACGAGAGACTCAGTTACGCCTTCTCGGTGTGGAGGATGGAGGGCGCGTGGTCGATGTCCGCGTCCCACTAGCGGAGGCGCTCGTCCGTACAATGCCGAAAGGGTGGGTAGAAAGATGCTACTTCAGCTCAGGGCGTTCTCGTAGCTCCCTGATAACTTTTACTGATCGGGACTGGGGTAAAAGCAGGCTTTTAGAGAAACCCCAGCTGTTCTGGACAACTGACAGTTCAGTGCGCGGCGCTGTATCCTCTTGACACTCCACAAAATCTCATTTAGATTTGATTAGATCGTTCAGTTATTATTATTTCCGCCCTCCCCCAGAACATATTTGTGAATTATTTTATTATTTTGATACGTGCTATAGCAATAACCTGAACCGCTTCCACGATTCCAAGGAATGTTTTGTTTACATCCTTCTGAGGCCAAGATCAAAAAAAGTTTTGATTTTTGATTGTTTATATATATATATATATATATATATATATATATATATATATATATATATATATATATATATATATATATAAAGAGTGTTGATTTTAAATGTTAGATGAAGTCTTATTTTATTGTTATTATTATTATTATTATTATTGTTATTACTATTATTTGTTATAGGATGTCTTATGTTTAGTATATAGGACAATTTTATATATATATATGAAGGGGTATTCCATTCAAACTGTTGTGACAGATTTTTTTTTTTTTTTTTTAAAAGGACATAAACCAATGGCATCTCAGCGTTTACAACAGAAATGCTAGAGGTCATGATTTGCCACTTTGACTTAGAACACACACCAATATTATCAATCATTGTGCTTTAAATACAAACATAAAACCGCAAAAGCCTCAAAACGGTAAACAGTCGCGCGCATTTAAAGCGAGAAATGAAAGCTCACCATTACTCTGAGAACGCTTTCCTTGACTGCTTGGCTTTCCACAGAGTCCAATATTTCTAGTAAGATCACAAGAGAGAAATCACAGACATTATGGCAATAATCTAGCCTATGTTTTCTACAATTAGCTAACAAAGAAAACAAACGCTGGATTCTATTATTATTTTTTTTGTCGGTTAAGTTCATATCAAACCGGGCCAAAGCGTTCCCGACTTTTATCCAGGAATAATAAACATATTCGCGTTATATCGTCGATCTTATGAAACGAATAACAACCCAACCGTGAGAAGCTCCTCGCGGATCGTTTATATTCAGCGGAACGTTTTCCCCTCAGCGACTAAAAAGATTTAAAAACTGGTCGCAAAGCGCGTTCGTGACCGTTAGCTAAAACACCGTGACGCGGAAAAACGGGAAATAGCCTCGTTATCGTGACTGAGAAGAAATGCGCTCGAATGATTTTATACACGAAAGGTTGTCTAAACCACTGAAGTAAATATCTGCAGTCTGTACTCCAGGAAATAATGTTCTTGTTCGTCAGATCAGTGCTTGGCGTTCTTTAAAGCACCTGTACGTCGAAGAACAGCCCTCAGTTGATTTGAAAGAATCTGCTATACGGCAGCAGGAAGTGACGTTCTTTTTAATTCTACGGGAACCTTGATTTGTAAGTGAGGAGGTGCGCTGCCACCTAAAACCATGTTTGTCAAATAACTGCACCTTAACCACTGAAACCAAAGAGTGACACGTTTAAGGCTAAAATATGAGCATTTCTAATTGTAGGCTTTTTTTTAAATTCGCTAAAATATAGCAGGCCTATAGTTATATCCTGTGGTATTATTTGTTTATGTGAACCTGCGTGTCTTTAATACCGAACGCAGTCCTATTTTAAGTCGCCAGTAAGCTATTAAATAAAGTAAAATGATGGTAAATTGAAATAATTCATGCAATTTGGTCTAGCTGGGTGAAGCGGGAGGTTTTGTTACGCGCTGGATTGGGCCTCCATCAATCAAGACGACGGACAGCTGTCAAAAAATGTTCTCGTGATGACGACGTTACTTTGAATTTCAGCTGATTCGTGTGATTTAATTTGCATGAAGTGATATGTGCTACTGAGGAGTCGGAAGAAAGGCAGGTGTACGGCTTCGCATTTCGAACCGAGTGACCTCCTAAAACAGTTATTTTCCAGTGACGTAATTCCACCTGGGATCTGTGTAACGTGTTTGAACCAAGCCTTTTCCTGTGTGAGCATGCGCTCCCGCTCGGAATTAAATAATGGGATCATTAATAGCTTCCCATTCCTCTGCATTTTAATCCAAAGCTGCGCGTTTAGACACAGGCACACCTCGAAGCTTTAGGCCTTCGTAGAAAAATCTGGCACAGAGCTTTCAGGCCTGTTTGATCGCAAGGAGCTGGTTTTCGAACCTTTCTTAGTAATGCTTTTCTTTCCTTCCCCAGACTGTTTACTTCCACTAATTTTGAAGACACCAAAGGATTTATTGATGAACCTCTAAACCTCAATGACGCGGCCAAAGGACATTCAGTAGATACAACTGCAGGCTTGAGCATCCTCACGAAGGACACAGCGAAAGGACCTTTTTATATACTTAGAGGAAACGTAGATGGCGTCTCCTGTCGTCAAATACATTTAATCTTTTTCACAAGTTATTCTTAAATGTCGCCATGGTGATAGTACAGGAAGGCCATCTGTTATCTGTATGGAAACTATATTGTGTGTTTGTCTCTAAACAGAATAGTTTTATATATATATATATATATATATATATATGTATATATATATATATATATATATATATATATATATATATATATATATATATATATATATATATATATGAACAAAAAGTATTGTACATAGGCTACCTGTGAGTATTGTCAGCTTTTTTAAAGGGACCAATGCAATTTAGAGCAATACTTTCTTGAAGTACGCTGCATGGATGAATGCATACATTTGATTTTTCCTATGCAACATTTTTCGATTCGCGTCCATTGTACATTTTTCTTATTTATTAAAACGTATTTTTGAACACGTAGGCTCAACACTCTGATTTGTCCACATCATCACCCCCAAATATGCCAGCTTTCACTACAGTAAAGAACATTCAGATTTTCCCCTTATTTTGGTACAAAAAGAAACTGTTATAAAACAGCGCAGGTTCATTAGCCGAAGAGAAAGTCCAGCCAGTTTTACCCCCTAAGCTTATAAAAAAAAAAAAAAAAAAAAAAAAAGCTTGTCCGCTTTAATAAGAAGAAATCACTGAATCCAGACGGCTGGAGGCAACTGCTTTAACAACCGCAGATAACCACCGCATTTAAATACCGGACCCCTACCAGACCTTTTCATTTCTCCTTTAAATCTACACCAACGCTCGCAAAGCATTTAATTGTTTACATCTCATTTTCCCAGGCTTAGCTTGATAGAAATCTAAAAGAAACGACTCCACCGTTGAGGCATTAATGTTTGATAAAGGCCCCGTTGTTCTGTGGGCCTGTTCAAGAATAATTTAACTCTGCTTTTGAAAACATCTGACGGCGTTAAATCACAACGTTCTAAAAGCAAAAAAAAAATGTTTATTTCCACTTTTATGGCACTTAATCGCAATTTAAAAGGTTGTGTTTATTATTTTATTTGATTTGATCAATTTATTTGATTTTAGGACATTAAATAAGAATTGAAGTCAACAATTGAACTTCACGTCTGTGTAGGCCACATAAAAGTTTTATTAAGTAAAAATAGTTACTTTAGAACAGCGTTTATGTTGGTTTTGTACATTTCTGAATACCATTTTCAATAAAAAGGGGGATTTTATGACTAATGATGTGGTGGCAGCCTACAAAAGGTCCTCTTTCCGTGTTATGGTTTTCTTGTCACATGACAATCAAATTACTTCCTGCATGCTCGTTATGCCACACTTATTTTGATTTCGCAAAAATGGCTATTTTTAAGAGTCGACGTTTTAAAACATAATTGTTTCAATGCTTATTTTGAAACCAAATCATAAGAAAAGATTACGTTATAGGCCAAGTCAACATTTTTTTTTTGTCATCTCAGGGCAGTTCAACCGTGTTAACCCTTACAAAACGTAAAAAAAAATTACTTCAAAAACGTTCAATAGAAAAGGCGCCATTTTCCTCAAAGACAAAACTGGCTGCATTCCACTGAGCCGAATATATATAGATATTTAGACAGAAAACAGCCCCGGTTTAAAAATGAAAGATCTCGAATATTCACTTGTAGTGACGGGGAAACCCAAAGGAAAAAAAACTGTGGTGAAGAGTGAGGAGCGGCCCGTTAGATACACACCACTCGCTTACTCTTTCTCTTGTGCACCTGCGCAAATCTTTGCAACCGCAGCGGAAACGATCCGAACGCGGGAGTCTCGAGAGCTGCATTACGTCGAGACTCGACGCGGGAAATACGCCCATCTGGCTCATGTGTGGAGTGCAAGAGCACTTTGGGCTTTGATAAAGTATAACGGGTTCGCACGTCTAGTCTGTCAATGTCCCATGTCTCAACAAAAAAAATATGAAAACAGAAGCACAACGATTTTACATGGACCATGACTGAAAATCTGCGACGCACAATCGTTTAAATGCGTGATATAAAATATGTGCTTGATGTGTTTAAGGGAGAATGCGTCTCAAATAGTGATGTCCGAGTCGGATTTAGACTATGACCTTTTTAATGAAGCGGTTTTACTTGTTCACAGAAGCAACGTTTCACCAACGCTACTCAAGAGATTCATTCACATTGGCCTATAACGAATCGGACTGAATCATTAAGTACGTTTCGAGTCAGCTGAGTCTGTCGGCACCTTTGAACATGTTCAAATCTTAAGGAGCCGAAAGCGTGATTGAACCAATAAAGCTGGAGGGAACCAAGAAAATATATAAATAATATATAATAATATATAAATACGTAAATATTCGAAACGTGTTGGTTTAAATAAACATCATTTAATGAAATAATGCAAATACTATGTTAGTCGATGACAAACAAACACACACAAAATCAGGTAGGCTACGAAACTGCAATAAATAAACACTTAGGTTTGGTCTAGTCATAACATTTTATATAGAAACATGAAAGAATAACTACATGTGGTTAAAAAAAAGCCCTAATATGTCAATTGTAGAGCAAATGAATATGCAAAGCTCCAGACAACCCGTGACCCGTGTTTTTACAACCTTCTACCCGTGAAAGTACACGGGAACGCCAGTCCAACCCGTGACTTCCCGCCCGTGAACTTCTACTGGATCGACGTCCTCCCGGTTCCGAGCTCTGACGTCACATAAGCCCGCGAAACAACAATGGCGGCGCCTAAGGACGCGGCGTTTATGTTAGTGGTACGCTAAAAAAAATAAAAGCATACCAGCTAACCTTGCCTTGTGCGCCACTTTTCCTCCTCCGTTTCCCTCAAACAAACCAAGGAAGCACATTTGGCGATAGAAACTATTGTAAACGAGCATAATACCCGTGCTGTCCGCCACTTTACATCTAGCTACTATTTAGGCAGTTTGGCGTGACTTGCCTGGAACGCTACAAAGTCGTGACCAGTGGTTTGAAGTCGCGGGCTCGAAAAACCAGCATAAACAGACCTAACGTCACAGACGTAAAAGAATCACTGAATCGTTTGGCGATTCGAAAGAACCGATTCGCGAAATAAAACCGATTCGGATATCCCATCATTATTAGACAACCTAAGTGACGCGACAGGCACATGGGTAAAAATAATAATATTAGTAATAGTAATAAAGCTTGTGTGTTGAGGGAGAGTGCGTATCCTTCAGCAGCGTCTTTGATAATGTCTCATTATTCCCGCCTTCCTTCTGAGCCAAAATGCCTCGGGCCACAGTTACGAAGCGGTGCGAACCCCAGATGTTTCCCGTAAAATCAGACGGAAAAAGCAACAAAATTTTAATTTGCAGTAAAACGGATAAAGTAAAGGTTTACGCTGCATGCGCCGCAGAAAGGATTTCATGTTCAAGCTAATGCCAAGGTTACATTACGCTGTGGGGGTGGGCCCCGACTGGTCACACATTTCCTTCTGCTGAACCTAGAATCAGATTTGTAGGTTACCACCCTAGTGGCTTACTCTTACCTTCTGTGTTAATAATAAACTATAGAGGAAACATAAGCAACTAAATGACAGGTTTAAAAAAAAAAACTAACTTCAGTCGAACTTCTTATTTGGCGAGCCTTGCAAAAAACTTGTAAAATGCTAATAAATACAACACACCTGTGGCCTCGCATTGATATTAATGTGCTAAGCTACACTATAAACGGTCTACAGTGGGCCTAATGAATTATATTAGCATTCTTAGTGGAAGATTGTTATTCCTACTATTAAACTTAAAGCTGGAGGCAAAATATTCAGTCAGTTCTTGTATAATTCTTTCTTCTGTGGAATATAAAATATTTTGAAAGATGTTTTCAGTCCACAAAATGAAATATCATTTTTTTTTAACTACCCATGGATTGAGTGGCTTGTTGCTTTAATATTTCATAACATTATGTGCGGCGAAGAAAAGTTTGTAGCTAGTATATAGAAAATGATACTCTAGTGAGGGACCTCGAATGCTGTTTTTAAGGCTCTCTGGATGACAATAATCAGAATCGAGATGAGTGATCAAATAGCACTCATCTGAGGCTGATTCTGGCCTTCTTGCCCTAAAACAGCTCCACGTGTACAATGTACGAACCCGCAGGACAGCATCCGTGCTCTAGTGTGGATGACGTGGCAGTCCAGCACATGTTTGGCCTTAGATCGCATACAAACGTCTGCGCTGAATCACCGACCAGCAGATCAAATCAGGACATGCTTGAAGGACAGTAGATTCAGACAGTGTTACGGACATGCGTTCTGGGATAAAGCGTCTATAGGGCAGGTGTCTCGTCACAGGTGGAGTGCTATACACTGAGAGCGTTTCGTCTGGGAACGACAGGTGGAGATATTTACATTTAGGATAAACAATTCAAAAAGCCAGGTGGAAAGGAACAGTTCTGAAACGCTCCAGACCGTCACATAAAAAAAAAGGAGGAAGAGAAAATAGTAGTGGGAGGTAAGATCAGGACATCCAGAGACATGTCGAAATTTCAAGAGAGCCGTAATGGATGATTCCTAACTGATTAAGTACAATTTTAAAAACCCTAATGAAAGATTCTTCACTAACTAAATAACAACTATTGACATTTTTGAAAATCCTATTGGATGATTCCTAACTAACTATTGAACGTTTTAAGGACCCTAAATCATTAATCGCTAAATAAATTCTTAACTAACAATTTAAATCTGAAATCGTCAAAGACCTCAACAGGCAATTCCCAACTATTTAAATTTGAAACTTTCAAAGACCACATTGTATAATTGTATAATAAAGCAACTAATTGACTAATGACTTTAGTTAAGACCCTGGTTGATCTCCAACTACTTAAGTGGCGATTTACATTATCAAAGGCTTTAATGGATGATTCATATATACTGAAATTTTAAAAGACCCTAAATGCGAACCATGTTTTCAACTACCAGCTAAGTGGCAGTCTGTCTAACAACCACCCTAGCAACCGTGCAGCAACACTCAAACAACAATCAAAGTTCATAAAGCATAAACAATAACCTCAAAACAGATTCTATGCTATTTTAAACTTTCAGCAAAGGGGTGTCCAGCTAAATAACACCATTTTTGTAGTTTTCATTCATGTTCATTTCTGAATGAATGCGCCCGTACTAATTTCACTGGGAAAAGACCACAAGCTTTGAAAAAAAGCACTACAAATTATGCTTATTATTATTATCCTTCATTACCTGTGAGAGGGAACAGACTTTCAGTCTTCCACTGCCAGCAAAACCACCTCTCCCTTCACCCTGGGAAGCACCAAAAACACTTCCCAGCCACAATCACTCCCCCCGTCCTCTCTAAAATTCCTCCAGTCTTTCCACCGCTGGGGAGATTTCCGCTGCTCTCGGAGGCAGAATCAAACTGGACAAGAAAATGGCTTAAAACACTAAAGTGGCTGTAAAAGCTGGTATGCCGTGCACATGCAGAACAGGCTATGGAAATTACCTCCGGACTGATGTGGCTCTTACTCAGAGTTCATCAGTGGTTTTGCATAATTCTGGATTCTGATTCACCAGCATCTCTATTTGGTCTCAGGCCTTCATTCAAAGAGTAGGACAAGAACAGCTGTGAAGTATAACGTAAACAATGACCTTATGCACAACTTTCAAGGGCTGAAAGATCAGAAATTCATCACCTTAACTGGATCAGGCAACTTGCACTAATGTTCAGTGGTTAACTAAGGTGCCATAGATCACACATCGGCTGCGGTAATCTGATCCCGTCTCACACACACTCACACACCAGACCACTTTCCTCTTCATTAGAAGTAAGGTCACACCAGGCTCCTGAGGTGAGGAGCTGTTATTCTCTCATTATGATGCAAACCGCCGATACACCATGTCTTACAGCCAAGCACTGTGCTAGTTAAAAGAAAGAAATTTGGCTAGCTACGCTGAAATGGAAAATTCTCTGCAGTTCGATGATCACAACATATTTGATATCTAATATTTATCTAAGTGGAGCATGTGTACTAGTAAGACTTCCAATGCGGGTGGAGCCTTTGTAGCATGACACCGCATGATACAAAACTGTCAAATCCCATCGCATTGTGCAGTATTTTCACTTTAAGTGTGGACGACAAATTAACCCACAAAACGGCATTTTTTGGTTTTCCCAGTCATGCCTGGTTACGACAAAAAGACACGCATACACATAGACTCACATATATACTTATAGTTGATAGAAAGATAGCTATATATACAAACCGAATGGACTTGTTTTTTTTGCAGCCCAGCCATCTCAGGAATTAAAGCCCTCTGCTGGTAACTATGGCATGTAATACATGATATTCAAAACAAGAGAGGTTTCTGTTTGCAATTCTGCATTGTAATATCTTACATTCAAGTATATTTGTCATGCGTGTAGCAATATTAGCATCTTGCCTTACAAAAGAAGCAGCTGCAGCCGTCAAAATGAAAAGCGATGTTTTTTAAAGAGCTCTAATAGATAAAGATATCCGATACAGTAAAAGGAGACTGTTTGCCTGCAGGCTGTGGATTACAGGTAATACTGTAACTAAATAATGTTTAGTTTCTTGCACAGACCAATTGTTTTG
The DNA here is from genome assembly GCF_018831695.1 of Puntigrus tetrazona. Taxonomy (NCBI): domain Eukaryota; kingdom Metazoa; phylum Chordata; class Actinopteri; order Cypriniformes; family Cyprinidae; genus Puntigrus; species Puntigrus tetrazona. The sequence continues at coordinate 22,998,759 of NC_056707.1, forward strand.
CTTCATAAGACCTGTGTATCGTCATGAATCACAGGGATTTATTTTTACTCTCAAAGGTACAGTAGCCGGTGACGTAAATTTTGTGAATCACCATGGACAAGGTTTCGGCTAAAAATCTTCTTTACTGTTGTACTGAGATATAAATCACCTACATCTTTGATGAACTGAGAGTGAGTAAATTAACAATAAAAAAAAATAATGGGGTGTATTACCCATTCATGCAGGTACAACCATGGACATACTAGACGCCTCATTAGACGAGGTCTCTGCAGAGCAAAAGTGGGCGTTTCTCAATTTCTAGGCGTTTTCAAACCGCTGAGTGTTTCTCAATCAGGCAATCGAAATGATCCCTCATCCTAAAACCTCACTATGACCACAATCTGTAACCTACAGTATGGTGAATATTCGATTGTGGCTTCTTTCAAATATTCATTGATTACTATGGTGAATGATGTCAAATCAGACCTCTACAATATGGCGGACGGCTTACGTATCGTGGCCCATAAAACCAGCCTCTAATGAGACATCTAGGTATATATATATATCTATGGGTACAACAATAGATATGTACAGATAGATTCTATTAATGAAAACGTCATACATCTACGTGTTTAGAGCGATCGAATGGGGAATCTACCTATACACTTCTTTGACAACAACAATGAGCATGATGTTCTTGTTTACAGAGAGAATGTAAGCAGCCACACGCCATCGTTTTCGGTCTCAGTTTTGGTTCGTTCACGCTGAAACACATCCCCAGAGTTTGAAAACTAAAACAGTGTCTGTAGCATGTACAAAAGTCTCCCGACCTCGAAAAATGCTGGAGTAGTGTAAACGACAGGCGTAATCTATAGAACGTCTCAAAGCGAAAACGCTCCATAGGACTAGTTACGTTAAGGGGTTTATTCAAATAACTGACCGTACGCAATAGCAATAGTGACACTTACCTCAGCAAACACCACTAATTATCTATTTGAGATAAATGCATAATTCTCTGTATTTTTGTTGTTGTGTTGTTGGTGGATGAAACTCCGGGTTCAGGGAGATTAGAGAGCAGAGATGCACGGAGATGTTAATGATTTCCTCATGTGAAGGCAGCGGGATAAAACATACAGTCCCTTTACACGGTTAGCGCAGCCGCGGGGAATTGCGGTGCGAACGATTTGAAGGGGGCTGAAATTAAACTTGCTCCGAGGGGGTAGATTCCCTCCCGTCCCGCTCCATGTTTTGATCTCATACAGCCGGAAGGGGATAGGTCACCTGTGTAATTTGGACTAACACAACAGGCATAAATTGATGTGGGTTGTGTTTGTGCGCGCTCTTAAAAAGTTGTGTGAGTCCCTAATGAGAAAAATATGGCGTGGCCCTCGAGAGCCACCTTTCCTTGCTCTCTTTTCTGTGATGGTAAACATTTATGACAGTCTTGTCTTCACATGCAAAGCAGAATCAAACACTGAGGTGCTTTATGTCAGCTTTGGAAACGATCAAGCGGGAAATAGGAACGGTGTAAAGCCGCAGCTTTCGGCCCGCGTTCGCTTCCTCTCAGGACGGCAGCACCTGCAGTGCAGCGCGGGGCATGCCGTGAAGGGTCAGTACACAGATATGTCTTCCCTGTAGGCTGCCGGGGTGGGCACCGGTTTTAGACTAAACACGGCAAAGACAAGCAAACAGCACACAGCTCTCAAAACACAGCACGCGCGAGACTGAAGACGACAGTCCACCGGGAGGACAGGCGTGCGGTGTCTGGAAATATTTGAGCATGAAACAAACTCGGCACATTGCGAGTGCCATCAACATCCTCGTCTTCAGACAAAATATTATCAAACGGCGGGACAGATGATCAAATAAAACAATAAGCCGCGAGAGGTTACGGAGCACTTCGAAAAAAAATTGTTTAGCGCATGTCCTCGAATGACTTATTGCTCGAATATAGTTCACGTTGTTAAAGGGATATTTACTTACTACACGTTGTCCCAAACCTGTACGACTTTCTTTTAAATGCACTTAAAATGCATGTTTAGAATGATTTGAGAGTAAACTATGTCAGAATTTTTGATTTTCTTGTACGTTTTGCTTGGACCTCAATGGGTATTCATTTTGTGTTTTCTGATGTTTTCTGCTTACATTAATTAAAATGATATAAATAGGAACAGCATTCTTTATATAAATTTTTTTTTGAGACATGGTGAATACTGAACCATTTCGCAATATTAACTAGTTGTTTATTAACATGCCTATTAATAACATTTTAGATGTTTATTAGTACTTACTAAGCACATATTTTGCCAGACCATTTTCTACATCCCTAGACATAACAACTACCTAAAAAACAATTAGTAAGCAGCAACTTAGTAGTTTATTGATGTAAAAGTCAGTTAAAGATTTGTTAAGAGCAGAAGTGGATCTTAAAATAAAGTCTGACTGAAACATGGAATCAAGCTACTTATTTCTTAATAGATGTTTAGGCCTTTAGAATACATTGTGTTCATTTAAATACAATGATATATAAAAAAATATATGAATGTATGGTTAAACTTTTCAATTTATCAAAAGCATTAGGTATCATAAACGTTATATTATCCTTCAGAATTCATGATTTTATTTTATAAGTATAATGGTAGTTACCTTACAAAATCTTTCAAACCATTAATTGTGATTAATTACATCCAAAAAGCTTTTTATAATTCGTATATTATGTATATGTAAATACAAACACAAACATGTACATATTTTTATGTATTAAATATATTTATATGTAATATAAAGTAGAAATATTTATAATAAAATATAAATATATATATTATATTATAAATATATAATATAATAAAATAGAAATATTTAAACGTATATACATTTATAGATATATACTGTATGTGTCTTTATACATAAATATAATAAATATAAGTAATAAATATACACAGTACAAACACATTTATGTATTATTTTGTATGCAATTAATTGTTTGACAGCACTAGTACATATATGTGTGTGTGTGTGTGTGTGTGTTTCTTGCTAATATTTGGTTAAAATCATACTTTTTCAGTCTCATCACAAATCCCTTTTCCAAACTTTCCAGTCAGTCCTCAATGAATAAAACCAAGCCCTCCACTACTTTTTTTTCCACCCTCATAAAAACAACAACAACAACAATTTACTCAGAAATATGACAGACTAACTAAAGTGATGTATGACCTTTTGGCTTAAATATAGAAAGCACAGGTGCTGGCTTATGGGCTATTATACAGCAGCTTTGAATGTGGCTCATCCAGTCAGAGTTTCAAATATGTACGTACGATTTACAGTCTAAATTTGAGGAGGAACACTCGTCCACACCCACAGGGTAAAGCGCAGGTCTTACGGCTTGTGTCGTATCACTCCGGCCCTGTAAGGCTGATCTGTAATTTGGCTCCGAGATGCAGCTGCCTTCATCCACCACCTCAGAGCCACAATTAAAAACTGCAGAGAAGTGGCAAGCGACGCTCTGAAGGAAGCCCTTCTCTAATATAGCAGACCGTAATGACAGACCGAGCCACCTCAAATGAGGATGAGCAGAGGCATGAGGGGGAAAAAAAGGAGAAAGATAGCTAGAGAGAGAACAACGTCGAATTGTGTGACCGCAGACCAAATTGTCTGATGCTTCGGGCTTGCGTTCTCCAAGACGGGTTTATTGTGGGAATGGATGGCGTGTAGAAACCCAATTGGGAAAGAGTTCAGAGTCTTAAATCAAATGCGTAGACCGCGCCGGGTTTACCTGACCCCGAGCCGGAGGGCAAAGGTCACGGGGGTTCAGCGACCTGGTCGACAGTTCTACTGACAGTCTCTAAACGTTTCACTGACACTCGTCTCAAGCCGATTCCCGCGGAGACGAGTATGTGAACGCATTCCTGGGGATCACGTCACCTCAAGTCGATCCGCGAGACGGTAAATATTGTCTCTCGCGTCTCTTTTTACACTAGCTCTGGGTTTATTAGTTTAACCATGCCACACTTCCCGGGGTGCCAGATTTATGAATATTCAAACATGCCGCTTCGGGACATTGTTTACAGATGTTCTGCTAGTTGACCTGAAGAGTCAATTCAACAAGGATGGACAGGAATTAGTCGCTCTAATGGTTGTTTATTTGATTGCTTCTTAGCAAATGTTTCGGCCAATTCCCTGCACTCTAAAAATCTAATTTTACTACATTCTTTTCTTAAATGTAAAAATTACGTCTTTTGACTTTAAAACAAGTTTCATTACATATTATATACATTTTCATTCACAAATTACGGTTGGTAATATTTTTATGTTATTGGAAGAAGTCTCTTCTGCTCACCAAAGCTATTTTTTTCAATTAGAAATACAGTAAAAATATTTAAATATTGCTAAATATCGCCTCTCTCATCATCTCCAAACACGAGGAGTCCCATGTTATGGCCAATTCTCTCATTCTCCCTATTTAAAAACAGCAGTTCAATTAAATATTTACACCATCATTCATAAATTTAGGGTTGGTAATCAGTTTCTTGATTAAAAATACAGCAAAATATTCAAAATGTGAAATATTTTTACTATTCAAAGTGTTTTTTGTTTAAATATATTTGAAGATGTAACGTATTCCTGAGATGGTAAAGCCATCTTCATTGCCGCATGATCGTACAGGAATCAAAATATTGCTTATTATCATCAATGCTGAAACCATCGCCTCTCTTTTTTTGAGGATTCTTCGATGAACCTGTGAGACGCTAAACATGGGCTCTTGCGTCTCCTTTCACACTTGCACTCGGTTTATTATCACTTCCCAAGGTGCCAAATTTCTGCATATTCAAACATGCTGCTTTGTGACATAAGTTACAATGTTTGTATATTTTCTGCGTTATGACCGAAGAGTCAATTCAGCAGCGCTGGACTTGAATTAGCTGCACTGGTGGTTGTTTATTTGACTGCCGCTTAGCGATCAGGGAGATGTTTTTGTTTGCGCTGGTCAATCCGCTGGATTTAACGTGCCCCTGTATATTTGGACAGACATCTGACCCTTGTCTCTTGTAAATGAGCTGCTAATCCCTGTCGTGACTACTGTAAGCTGCTCTCCTCCCTGTTGCCCTCGCCTGGACAGAGGGGGCAGTGCTCAACACACATGGCTCCATCAGGCCTTCACCACAACAATGCCATACAATCAGATAATAGAGAACTAAACGATACTAGACTCATGTGCCATGGTATTTTTTTTTTAATAAATACTAAAATATATTCTGCATCATTATTTTTTGTTGCTTCTCTCAATACTTATGTAAATTAATTAAAAAAGAAACTAAATTACCTTATTAATACAAGTGGCCCAAGTAACACACACGCCCAACTTATGATATTTGTATTAATATGATATTTATGACTTTAGATTTTTTTTTTTAAATCTACATTACTGTTTCAAAGCTTTGCTTGAAGTTTTTTTTTTTTTTTTTTTTAAGTTTCTTATGCATTGTTTAATTAAAAATACAGCGAAACAGCAATAGTGTGAAATATTATTACAGTATAAATAACTAGTTTATATTTAAATATCATTTAAATTGTCATTTATTCCTGTGACACAAAGCCGAATTTTCAGCATCATTCCAGTCTTCAGTGTCTCATGATCCTTCAGTAATTAACTTTTTTTAAATATTAAAAATATTGAAATATTTATAAATGCATTTAAATATATAAAATATATTCATACACACACACACACACACACACACACACACACACACATAATAGAATGCATTCATTATATTATATATATAAAATAGAATGTATTCATTTGAAATATTAAAAATATTGAAATATTTATAAATATAAATGCATTTAAATATATATATAAAATATTTTTCACAATGTTTTCCATTAGAATTTTCAATAAGCAAAAAGTGTATATAAAAAAATCCTAAATTTCCAGGAAAATCTGAAAAGACCTCTATTATCTTGTAATGTAGGGCAGGTATATTCAGCACAAAGATGTACATTTAAAATATATTCTCAGAGTCCTGTGCTCCAGGCAAACTGACGGGAACTGATGCTTGTGACAATAAACCACAGGCTTTAAACACACTGTGGGACATCTGAGCATCCCGGCCCTGCTCTCCCCACAAACAATTCATCTCCACCAGCTTTTCATAGAACAGTACTTGTGGTGCTCTGCTGCTTGCCATGTAATAGATTTACAAAAAGTCCCCGTCGCCCAAGAGCACACCACAGAATTACAGTGTAAAACGATGAGAAAAGCTCAGCGTTCCCCACCACAAAGACCATTAGCCCCTTCACAATGTGACAGGAACTCCTACAGCGGTCACATTAACACGGACCCTGACTGCCTACTGAAATGAAGTTTAACAACATCTCATATTCTGACTCCTGTCCTGCTGATTAAAAAAAGCATTTAATGTCGAGCAAAATGCAGAGGATGAACTACAGGATGATTCTGTAGAAAAGCCCTGATGGTGAACGCATGAGCATCGATTTGCCTGTAAACTTTTTTTTGCAGATTTTGAGTGGAAACCTAGTAAGGACTTAATTAACTTTAAAGAAATTAGACGGATATTTAGACAAACGCTATGAATGACTTTGTCGATGCTTATCAGTATGGATATTCTAAGCAATTCAGTTAAAAGTGGTCCTATTTTGGGTAATGTTTTGGTTTTTGGTAATGTCTCTTTTTCAAATAAACGTAGCATATCAGCAATAATTATTATTTTCATAATAATACTTTGATGTATAAGAGGGTATATTGTGTATTGTGGGTATACATGTTCAGTTTGAGAGCAAAAAAGCAAGCCCTGTTCCATCGCTCCAACTTTTTCTGTTTTTCGTATGAAAGAGCGCATGCACTACAAGTTATGACAGTGTACAATAAATCTAAAATTGGGATCAAAGAACAGAAAAGTATGATGTCATATGAGAGCAGAAAAATGACCTCACCTATGTAAGTGATCTTAATAGAAAATATGGCATTAAATCGCTAAAATGTTTTTACTGGTATTATTGGAGCCTGGTTTCCTGATTGCATTATGTAAATCCATTCGGTGAAAGAATGCGCTCCGAAATAAAAACAAGACATCGCGGTATTCAAAAACAAGGAACTTTATAGTTGATGTCAAAGACAAACGTTAGAGCAAAGGTCCCAAGAAAAAGTTCTATTGTAACAATGGAAAAACAAAGTGACAAAAATAATATGCATTTCTTACATTTTGTAAACCTAGAACTGTTCTCGAGCCACAGTGGTCACAGGTATTACTGGCTGATAAGTGTTTTTTTTGTCTTTTGGACAAACTGAAGATATATCTGACAAGCATCTGGAAAAAGCCCTTTGATGATTCCAGATGTTTCTAAAGGAACGACCCTAATCTTTTCCTAGTCTTCCTCCAGGCCCAAAAATACGTCCCGAGGAAGAGTAGAAAAACCAGAAAAGAAACGAAAGCAAAAGAAGTCTCACAGACAGTCTAACGTGTGGCATAGTGTGTAGTTCACCTAAAACAATGCTCTACATAAATACAATAAAGTCTATAGTCTGTTTGTCACAAGTGCTAGATAACTTTCTTGTTGTTGTTGTTGTTGTTGTAAAATATTCAAAAGTCATTTTTCTTTCATTCCATTTTTAAACAAGTAAAAAGCACATCCATCGGACACCAAGAGCATCAATCCGTCTGTGTACTACTGACCAGAAACAGAGGAGGAAAGAAGAGCTTCCATCCCATGCGTCCTCCATAGCCTTAACCCTCCCGTGTTCCTCCTTTGTGCAAATATGTTACAAGGACAGACAGGCATGCTGACGCACAAACCATGCAGAAATCTACAGCTGTGAAGGAAAGAGAATGAAAGAAACTTCACCCTGGCCTGCAAATAAACAACAGCTCAGGCCAGACCTCATGGCAAATTAGCAGGAATGACAAGAAAGGTTTAAAAACAAACAAACAAACAAACAAAAAAAAAACGAATGGAATGCAGTTTTTTTTCTTTTTATATAAAACAAGAGCAATGAAAATGACTATCCGGATGAACCGGATAGAAGTGTCCCTTTGACAAGACTGTACTGATAGGCTGCCGTTAGTATTATTGCAGAGTGGTTTGTAGTGATGGTCCGTTTGAGTATTACTACAGTAATATGAGACTCTTTGGGAATGTCGCTTTACGTTTTCGGGACACTTTCAAATCAGTGTCAGCCTTCGCACTTCATTCTTGAAAGCAATTCGGATGAGATTCGATGGGCTTGGTCTGGATATGATACTGCAAAAATGCCCAAAATAGATCATGCTTGATAAGAGTAACAAGATTTTTTACGAAACAGAAAAAACCCCAGAGAACGATCACTGATATCGTTACCGCGAAATGAAACGCTAACAATCTCACGCAATCGTGTCCAGGTTGCATTCCACTCTCAAAAAGGATGCGAATAAGGAACTGTATTTCGCATAAAGTTTTTTGGCGATTTCTCACATTATGAAATTGTCATCATGATAACTAAGCACATTTTCTCCCACCACAATTTAACGAATACATATGAAACAATGCATCATTTCATATTTAAAGTTGTTTTCAAAATTTAATTGTTAAATTGTAATTTTGTGTGAAATTTACATGCAATTTCTACACCAGTGTGTATAATTTCTGCACCTCCAAATATTTTGAAAAACTCCCATGTCTGCCATTGGTCAAACAAACAGACAGCCACACCTCCAGACTAACATCATTGGTTGAGCCTGTTTCGCTTTGTTGGCCTTGTTTTTAATTTTTTTTTTTTAAGCAAAATGCAATTTCTTATGTCATTTTTTCCGGGTGAGATAGAACCTGGACACGTTGTTGAAAGTGAAAGGCTAAAGTAATTCATACCTATTTCAAAATACGCTAAAATAACTAAAATCCATCTTGGATGTACCCCACAGAAGGATCACTGTGATGTCAGCATCTAGTCTAGTTGGTCTATCCAAATGGACTTATACCAATGGAAATGTACAGTGTCAGTCCATAATATTTTGTTTTAGAGTTTAACTGAAGCCTGGAACCACAAAGATCCGTTTGATCAAGAGTTTATACGGTGCCAGAGTAATGCTACTGTGAATGCATGAAACCAATAAACAGTGCCTTCAGTGGAACCAGCAACGGCCGAAGCCAGACCACGTACTGAAATATATCACTTTGCAATACTAGTTCTCTTATTCGAGTCTGCAATCTTTATAATATATAATATATCTATAGATCTTTGTAATATAAATCTACTATGAACAGAACGTAGTAAATACACAATTGTCGGAATCATTATACAAAGTAAAAGCATCTCCCTCCCACCGCATACAAAAAAACCAAGATAAAACAAATTAAAAAAAAGGCTTGTTACTCTCTAAAACAAGAAACTAAAGACAGAAGCATGTAAAACACATTGTCAACTACATAAAGACTGACAAATGAACAAGTAAATAATCCAAAAAGTACAAAACGAAACAAAAAAACTGGACATTAATACGAACAAACGAAGAAAATAACGGGTGTACGAACCCAAAGTGGAGTAGTCATATGTGATAGGCATATATAAAAACGAAGTCGAGTGAGTCAAATCTCCCGCCTTAATGCATCTCATATTGAACATGACACAGAGAAAAAAAATGCCGAAGGTAGTTGCCGAGAGGCTAAACACAAGTCAGGGGCTGTCAAACAAATTATCGCCTCTTCATCAGTCCAGAATCGAAAAGTTCAATGTACAATCAAAGTCAAGCCAAACGATCTACTGTCAGCATGCATAATTGCGTATATATACAGTTCTATGTGCCGCTTCGGAGCGCTGCCGCGGCTCCGAAACTACGTCAATGTCCCATGCAGATTGTCTGAGTATCACAGTTGTCTCAGAGGCGTTACGATTGTTTTCTGAGTGGAAGCTGGTGGTCCCGCTACTTCCTGGATTGTGTCATGTGACGGGCACATGTTCGGTAGCACCCGCCCCTAGCGAAAGGCCCGTAACCCTCCTCGCTCAGGCCAGGTCGGCAGGAAACCAGCGCTAAATCTCACCAGGTGGCACGTCTGAAGGCTCAGTGGTACATTTAAAATCGGTAACCAGCCCTTTTCCGCTTGTTTTCGAAGGTGTCAATAAAACTGACCATCTGCTGAGTAGAATAATAGTAGTGATATGCTAGTGCCCTTTGATTAACTGTAAAGTAACCGGAATACTAGACATTCATAGCTATATAAAAGTACAACGTGTCGAGAGAAGGAAAAATAGAAAGTCTGTCTCGAACTACAAATCGTATGACGCGAGGTCATCGCAGCCCTATCCTATATGCTCGCAGCTAAAACTCATGCTTGTCGGCGCTGATAAACTACGACGGTTGAATTCGTAACTTGGCAGATGGAAAGCTGCATGCTGGTCAACTTTTCGGAGGAGGAGGTGCGTATTTGGTCATTAAGAGTTGAAACGAGTCGCTACATTGGCTTGCTGTCTAAAGCGCTGGAGAATTCGATCGAACGTTTATGCCCTTGGATAGCTGGCAACTACCTTAAAGTTTGTCAGTGACACTTAAAGTCATGTAACGTCCAACACAAGCACAGTAAAAAATGAAGGAACAGAAAACAGGTCATAATGCGTATGAAACATGAAGATATCTGCAGGGAGTTCCTGGTAAACATGCTGAGGGTTTCTCGATTCTTCAGGCCAGCCTTGTTAAGAAATACCGAGACGGCGAGACGTCTTCCCTCCTGTAACTAGTTTAAGGCAATGTTCTTCTGGATCCATCTTTTGAAAAAGGCACAAACTCGCATTGTCGACTCTCCGTCGGGCTTCCCAGAATCCCTCGATCGCTCTCCCGATCACATCGTCCACCCTCGTGAAGCAGTTATTCGAATTGCGAATGGAACGAGTCCGTTTTTTTTTTTTTTTTTTTTTCTCCAAGGATAAAAGAAAGACAGACAAACGAACAGAGAGAGAGACGACAAATAAAAAAACGTAGGCCGTAACAGCCGAAATCAGTCATATAGTGGCTCTGGAAAACAATGAAAAAGTTCATGTCGAAAGCACCAGCTCTCACATCTAACAATGAAACGTGAGTCTATGTCCTGCTCAAAATTAGTTAAGTGTCCCTGCGGACAGACCAGGTTACACGGTCCCGGACGTTCTGCCACGGACAGAGACAGACTAACACGGCCGAGACGTTTGTCGCGCTCTGGGTGTCACGGAGATTTCTTCAGGCCGTTTCGGATCCCGTGCTCAAAGCGCGCACATCGTGGGACAAAAAATGAAACGGGATGGAGAGAGTAGAGCGACGTCAGAGGCCTTGAAGAGGCTCTGAGCCGAGAGGGTCACCAAGGCAGTCGATCGGACCTTCTACAATGGAGGCTCCTCTTCCATAGGCTCCTCCTCTGTCCTGTGGGGCGGCAAACACAAACGCTGCGTCACAGATGAGCAAAGCACATCAAACGTTTTCACATCTCTTCACCGGTGAATTTCCATGATATTTGTGATTTTAATAAAAGAAATGTGAAATATTAAGACAAGCACAATTACCAGTGGTATTTTTGTATCATTGTTTAATTTTGTACGCTAAACTATTACAGTTTCAAAAAAAAAACTATTTAAGCAACAAACTTTTTAGTTGTTTTCATTTTTAATGAAGTATAATAAACTTGATATGTACAATAAAAATGTATATTCACTATATAATGTTTATTAATGTGCCTGTGTGAACACCCAAGTTCATGTATTCTAGTATTACTTAATTTTTGCAATTTTGTCTATTTTATTAATATAATTTTACTTATTTCTATTTTTCTTTGTTTTTAAATTTTGTTGTGGTAATTTTAGTACTTTTACTTAACTAATTGAACTTATTTAATTTTAGTTAGCTGCTAAGGCAACGCACGTTTCTTAGTTTCATTAAGTTTTTATCCAATGTAAACTAATATCTTAATAGTTTTAGTTGATAAAAACACAAATATATTTAAAATTTGTTTACTTGACATCCTTCAATAAGGTGGTGCTATATTAATGATATATTCAAATAGCACAAATTTCTTATTTTGACTTTATATAGGCAGGGCAACTGGATTTATATGGTATCCTAATGGCATTATATTTTCAATTTGTACAAAGTTTAGGGTCACAGTTCTTTAGTGTCAAATTTGCAGGCTTTCTGGAGAAAGGTGAGACATTAACATCTGAATATGACCTTTTGTATAAGTAAAAAACATATGCAAACTTATGGTAAAAGGCAGAAATGCTGCATGGCGGAGTTATAGGTAATTTTTATTTGAGGACCACCACAATAACAGAATTTAGGATCAAGAGAGAGAGAAAAATTATTTGGTTTAAAAATTATAAGCTAGTCTCACTCCGAAAAACTGGCACAAAGACCCTCTTTTTTTGAGACCCTCTATAACCAGTGTGTGCCAAGCGTCCAGCCAGAAAACACAGAATATTAAACTAGGAAAACCAACACTTATAATAGGTGTCAACACACTTTCTGCACTTGGCCCCTAATAGGAAAAACAGGAAATAATGTGAGTGTGAACCTGCGCTGGGCACATGAATACACATGTGTGTTAGAGTGTGAGTGTGTTAGGAAGGTCCAGAAACCTCAAGCATCTGTGCTCAATGCTGCCTGAGTGTTTTCAATTAGGACTCTGGCAGACTCTGTCTCTCAGAAGCCTGACGCTGCTGGACATCTGCCCCGCACATTCAAAGAGTCCCGTCTGCTTATCAGCGCTCATACACACACCTGTCCTGAACCTCTAGTACACAGATGTCCCATCAAACAACCAGAAATACTCACGGGGTCACAGAAACAGATACACTCAGGAGGCATGCTACGAGCAAACATGTGCAACATTCTTGGAATAAGGTACCAAATACAGTCTGATACTCATTTTTGAGCCAATTGTGCATAAAAGTCGGTGCTTAACCTTAACGAAATGTTGGAAGTCAAACTAAATATTATATAAATAGTTTTTATTTATGCCTGGATAGTTTAAAACTGGTGTTTTTTTGCTGATTTTCTAACGCAGTTTTGTCATTTTTTGGTTCTAATTTGCATGGAAAATTATAATTATTATTATTGCATTTAATTAATAGATTATTATGATGATGATGATGATGATGATTATTACTATTATTATTGTTGTTAAGATTTAACTAAAACTGAAAATAAAACAAATAAATGTTAACTAAAATAAAACATTAAAAACTTATTTTGGTTAGATGCAGAGGCCCACAGTTTACCTTTTACTTTAGTTTACTTTAAATGTACTAAAATAACAAACCAAAAAAATGAATAAAGATGTATAAAAAAGGACAAAAACTAATTAAATTGCTTACAACTTTAACCGAAAACTTTGAAAGAACATGTAAAAGATTACAGATTAAAAAAAAGAATGAAAACTAAAATGAAATTATTAATAAATAATGAAATAAAACTGAAATAATGCTTTAAAGTGTTGTTTTTCCCATGTTTGTTTTTTGGGGTTTGAATTAATTGCCTTTTTTTCTTAGCCTAAAATGAATGTTATTAGGCATAGTTCCAACTAAAAAAATCTATTTATGACAACTAATGAAATTTGTATTTAATCAAATTTTACTAAAAAAATGTATATATATATATATATATATATATATATATATATATATATATATATATATATATATATATATATATATATATACAAAAATAATTCTCACTACAAAAAACTAGTAATGGGACCCAAAATTTGTGGAATGTGCCATTTGAGAAACAAACAAGAGCTATAAGTGCACCTCTTTCCAATGTGCTTGTTGGCCACAGACAGGGAGGCCATGGCGGTCACCGTCTCTGCCTCTTCAGTTTCACATCTCTGAGCCTCCAGCAGTGAGTAGCCCAGAGTCGAGGCAGATCTCTGCAGCGAGCGCCAGTATTTACCTAAACACAAAACACGGCCAAAGCTCAGCCTTAAACACGGTGCAAGACATCGAGCAATCCGTAAGGACATCACATGCCAGGGTTGTGACTACACAACATATAGCCTGCTTTATAATGCAAACATTCTCACCAAAAACTGCTTACTTCGAGAACTCTTTATAAATGACACGTAAGCAGCCAAGCTACAATTTATACAGTTTGTTCAGGGTTAAAATTTTAAATATGTCCTAAAATCTGTTATTTTTTTTATAAAACAGACTACAATAAATATACTACAATAACTGCTGCAGCAGTTGTGTAAAATATGTATCAGGTCATCAGCCAATGAATAAATTATGAAGTTTTGTGTGCACTCACTGTGGACTTCCAGAACTTTCTCCATGGAGTGGATGGCGTTGGAGTTCGGCCTCTGTTGTAGCACGTCTTCAGGAAGAGGGTCCAACTGAACGGAGGATCAAAAAAAAAAAGCAGGTCAAACCTTGATGCATGAAGACTCTATAGTCAATGATTTCAGAGAGCGTGTGTACATACAGGTGCATCAAAAAAATGTATATAAAATAACTGAACAATTTTTAAAGAGCTTTTCTGTTTTACAAATACTTTTTTTGATTGATCTTAGAACATATTGTAAAATTTTGAGATACTGGATTTTTGACTTATAATAATCGATATTAAAGCAAAACATTGTTTTATTGTTGTGATGAATCTAGAATGTACGTTTGACTGTTTGAAATAAGTAAAAAAAAAAATAAATCAACTTTTTCCCCTAGCATTTCTGATTTAATTTACTTGCTAACTTCTCAACTCGTAATCCTGAAGAGTCAAAAGATTGTGAGATTAAAACAACAACACAAAAAAACAACAAAACCCTAAGGAAAAGTAAGAATCGAGACGTGAAGTGAGTGTGAATACTGCGGGTTTTTTACATTTTGAGGTTGTCTCATAATTACGAGTCTCTATCTTGGATAGCATATCTAAACATCTAAGAAAGTGTTTCCAAACACTGCAAAATTCATTCCAGCAACCAGTTTCCAGATTTCTGTAATCCGTCTATCACCAAAAGTGAAATATAGTTTGATTTTTAACACTTTTCGCGTAGTGGGATTATGGAGAACGTATTTGACAAATCTACATAGAGTTCTTCCTGTAAGTTATTGTATTCAGAGACCAACAATGGCAACCTGGCAAAAAAAAAAAAAAAAAAAAAAAAAAAAGCCTTAATATCAATCTTGAATCTGCAGTGCGACGGAGGATCGCAGATGTGCCGAAGGCAGTGTTTTAAAGATATGCAACAAAGCCGGGCTTTGTGCTTTGTCACAGCGCGTGGGCAACGAGACCTCATGCTCCGGCAAACCCTCACGACAGCTCAGGGACCAGCGGGGGCCACGGCCCAGAGGAAACAGCCAGCATGCGACGCTGCATTCCTGGTGTGGAATGATTCCATTTCCCTTTGGCTCTCGGCTGCATTTTTTTCGCCCCCACGCTAAAAAAACCCCCGAAAATCTGCAGCCGAGCGTTTCAAATGCAAACATTAAAGATGGGGAAAGGGGCATGCATCCTGTCATTCATCCTTCATAAACCGTTTGCATGAACAAGAGCAGAGAAAAACAGGCATGAAAACTGGGTGGAGTGATTCTGAAGTATTAGCAAGTGTAGAGGGGAAAAAAAAAAAAGAGCATTCCCTTCTCCTGGCTAAGCTGGAAGCTTCGGTTTAATTAAAACAAATAGGATGAGGGCAGGAGGCCTGGAGGCGTTGGGAAAGGCCGTCTGAGGAGACGGAGACTTTAATCCAGCTGTGGCACGACACACGGACATATCAAACCCCTCAGCATTTCTAAACCGATCAAACTAGTTTTAAAAGTTGTATTTATTACGTGCATAAAACACGGTGACGTGTGTGTATTTTTATACACGTGCAAAGTAGGAAGCGTGCGACACGAGAGCAAGTGCGGTAAAGTGTAGCCCAAGATTCAGGCCTGTCACGCAGAAAACTCTCACACTGGAAAGAAAGAGCCTCATTCAGTCCCGGACGCACCGCACGCTGAACTTTGGGTGAGATCAAACGGATGCAGCACAAACACTGAGGAGATAGTGTTCAGCCGGCCGCTCTCCGGCGGCACATCCTGAATACAGTGTTTGTTCTGAGAGAGCCGTCTTCAGGTGGGTCACGTCTCATTGACATTTACTTTGAGGAAACAACTTGAGCACTTACTGTAAATAAGTCTTCAAGTCACCCTGGGAAGTTCCCACTTATAAGATTGCAATTCATATATCAGATTTAAAAATGTACTTACAGTAACTCTTTAGAATAGGTGCTACTATTTTTCCTCGATTTCTTAATTTGCTGCTTATTAACAGTTAGCAGGGTAGTTGTTAAATAAAAATTAAAAAATGTATACACTGGAAATGTATACACTGTATAATTAGCTATTGATATTTGGAAAAAAGAAATTGATATAACAATGTAATTTTTACGTCTTAAATATTTAAAGCTATATATACAGAATATATACATTTCTAAACACTAAATTAATAAAATGTAGGTAAAAATGTTTACATGATACTATATACACATCTATATTGTATAATCTAATCTGAAGATTTCATATCCATATTTTATAAAAATATATATATATATATATATATATATATATATATATATATATATATATATACACACACATACACACACACATGCATACACATTATATGTGCTGAGCAATGTATATGTATATTTATTTTGTAAACACACACATGCATGTGTATTTTTTGGAAAAATATGCTGTTTATATATTAATAGATAATTGAATATATTTACATGTATATAATTATATGTCAATATTTTCAAAATACATAATATTGGATGAATGGGTCTTTATATATTCATGATAAATATACAGAGTATACACACACACACACACACACATATATTAATTAATATTATGTACACAAAAAACTTTATTTTGGATGTGATTAACTGTTGCCCAGCACATAATTTTCTTACCTACCCAGCATTTTTTTAATGTTATCTGAATGGACGCCCAGACACCGAGGCGATAATTTCACTCAATATTAATTAGCTTCCACCGCGATTCTTTAACTGACATGTTGCCGACTCGAAACGCCCGACCTTAAAGAAAACCCCGAGTTTCAGCAGCAGCAGTCGCGCTCATCTCGTAAATACGCCCATTCCGACACGACTCGGAGTCAGCGGTCCCATATGGAGGGGTGAAAAGTCTGCGTGTGAGAGGCCAGCTGGTCATTCATTCACACTTTCCCG
Source organism: Puntigrus tetrazona (assembly GCF_018831695.1). Lineage (NCBI taxonomy): Eukaryota > Metazoa > Chordata > Actinopteri > Cypriniformes > Cyprinidae > Puntigrus > Puntigrus tetrazona. Next base: position 23,015,922 of record NC_056707.1, read on the forward strand.
CTGTGCGGTTTGACTGAGGGTCAACACACTCGTCCCTCAGGATTCCTCCCGCCTCTCGGCTCTCCAGTCCCGCTGCGACCGCGACCCTACGCTGCCCTGGCACCGGCCGAGGGGGAAGGGCCCGAGCTGTCCGTCACCGTGATGGACGGCCCTGCCGCACGTCTATAAACTTTAATGGGTCTTGTCAGCGCACGCCAAGCTGCTTGGCAGGTATGAAACGCATGCCAGTTGCCAGCATCCACCATGACAGTGGGATTTATTTGATTTTCCCTCGCACCCGCGGCCTGAGTGCGAGGACCTCCACATTCCCCGGGAAAAAGAAAAGCTTTTGTTAGGATGGTTTCTGTCAACCTGCCTGCAGTAATATAAATTCTGACTGTTTGAGAACGAGGCACGTCCTTCAAACGCGGATGGGGCCAAGAGAACTGGAAACTTCATGCAAAACAGGGGTACCGAAAGAACATGGAAACAGTGCAGAGAAGCAAAAAATAACAAAGTCTGATTGTTTGCAATACATTAAGGCAGAGGCTCTCAAAGTTTTGGGCAATGCTCCGCTAAGTAGAATAACCAAAACCACTAAAACAGCAAGCACATTATTTATATCCGTTTATCTGAACTGATACTTAAAATACTTAACTACTTTCATCAGCTTTATCACATTAGTGCTGTCAAATGATTAATCACAAAATTATCCAAAATAATAGTTTTTCTTTACATAATATATGCATGTGCACGGTGTATATTTATTATTTCTTTTTTATTTTGGTTATTA